>NC_067403.1:229466920-229766920 GCF_016432865.1 Antechinus flavipes
GGCATGTGACTTCCAGGCATTACTTTTAGTTTTAAATCAGGCCAAAACTAAAACAGCTTATTTTTCTATTCCTTAAATTATAGAAAATTAACAAATTTGATCACCAGATTTTGATTATATAGAGAGACAAAAATAACAATACAATTTTTTAGTTGGAGAGAGATAAGAGATCTTGCATGGGAGGAGATGACAAGACAGGGTAGTATCTGGTTTCTCATGTGGTATCTGGTAACTTTTTAATTGTAACTGATTTTTCTTGTTCATTTGGTAATAAGTTCAGTCTTTTCTAATCACCTAATCTAAGTTATTCAAGGTAGTAACACTTTCATTACAAAAAGTTCTTTTGATGCCCTCTGGAGTTTGGGACCCTGGGGACAAAGGCCCAATCACCTTTCCTTAGTTACACTTCAAAGTAAGAATCTTCAGAGCACTTTTAAATCCATTTGAGTTTATTGCTGTGATTCAAAAGGCAATATTGGACAACAGAACCTGAGCTAGTGGGTGGAAGGGTGGGAGGAGAGTTAGAAAGCTCTAGTGTAGAAACACTAGCAATGTGAAGCATTATTTTCAAAAATATTGATGAAAATAGTGTTTTCTTCGTGAATATGGAAGCTTAAAGCAACAATTGCACATTCATGAATAGCTCTCCGTGAAACTGATCTTAAGTGTTTTTCTAATGGATCTACAATGCTCTCAAAGAATGCACTGGACAGGTCCTGAAAGTTGATTTCATTTATAAACAACTAAGATCTTCCCAGCCTTCATTTGAAATGTGAAGGATAATGGGATGATAAATTTGTAACTGGAAGAGATCTTAGAAGTAATTTAGTCAATCCCCCTTAATTTCTGCCATATTCTCCATTTCTAGAAGCTTGACTAGGAATTGACCTAACTGGGTCTTTCCTTAAGAACAATATCTTCCCCAGAGAAGATTCTTTGGGGAACTTCTTGGGTTCCTGGCTCCTATTTAGGCTAGAAAGTGCATGACTTCAATGTTCTCAGGGTGCATGGGCATTCTTGTGTTGGCAACACTAATACTAAAATTTATACTCATACCCAAATTCATAATTGTACAATACAATACTATACTAATACTACTATGAATACTATTCATATAATTATTACTTTAATAGGTCTTGAGAAAATGAAGATTTATCTGATTAGGAGAGATTGGATTGCTTTGGAGATTAAATAATCATCCCTTTAAACAACTAAGGCTTCAGACTCTTTCTATGCACCCATAGGAAGATGTAGTCTAGAAACCACTGTCCAAACAGTTCAGTTCTGAAACATCTCAGTTCTGAAACATCTTAGACTACAGTTGCTTTGCTTGAATGATCCATACAATTGCTCCAGTTTTTTGTTTGTTTGTTTGTTTGTTTGTTTTTGTTTTGTTTTGTTTTATGTAGACTTTTATTTTTATAATGTGTAGACATGCATTTGATGGCTTGGAGCAAAGAACTACCTCAACCATAATTGAAAGAATGATGATCTCCCATATCTGGGATCTTTTCCTAATCACAGATTATAATAAATTTCACATTTTCAAAAAAAGGAGATGAGTTTAGGTGGGGCCAGAAATGCTGGGGCGGTGGGGGGGGCAAGAAGAAGCATTTAAGTGAGTTTGTTTCTCACCCTCCTCATCCTCTGCTTCCCTGGCCCAATTCACAGATGGTTGGGGAGAAATTTACTTGCCAGCTAAATGTATGTAGCTGTATGGAACTGACTTAGTTATTTAGGTTCTGTGTTCCATGCATGAGCTTTCTGGGTCTGAAGCATTGGATGATGCTGGATCTGGAGTAAAATGAGTTCAAATCCTTTCTCTGCTGCTTACAAGTCATTTAACCTACTTAAGCTTCAGTTTCCCCTTCTGTAAAATGTGGATAGGGTTAGATGGCCTATGAAGTCCCTTCCAGTTCTAAACTTAGAACTTAGGGATTTTTGAAAAATTAAATATAACATTAATGTACTTTGAAATGCCCCAAATTTCTACAATGGCTTTGTATATATAAATCTCAACAGCAAAATTATAAACATCCTCTATGGAAAAAATTATGCTGGATATGAATTCTGAATTTGTTTTTTCTTCTTATGGCACATTATGTTGGGCTGGGTTAAGCATGGTGAAGAAAAAAGATGAGTTCTGAAAAATAGGGGACCTAGTAGATACACAGATGGTACAGAGAAGAGAGGAAGCTTTAGGATGTGAAGGAGAAAAACTTAGAAGAAAAATTCTAGGAAGCAGACCACCAACATCGCTTAGATTTACACCCTTACCCTTCTGCCAATGAGCATCCCAATATAATTTACAAATAAGAAGCTGAGCCTTAATAACCCTTCCCCTTAGAGTATTTCCTAGAGACTTCACAACATGATCAAGAATTCCTGGGAGATCTGTCTTATTGGTGTTAACCCTATCACGTGAACAGTCTTAGTTGTCTCCCTTGCTTGTGACTCCTGAAACAGAAAATGCTCCATCTATATTCTCTCAACAATCCCTTGGACAATCTAGTCCCTGCCAGTCCAAGGAAAATGAATCATGGAGCAATTTTCTATGAAAGAAAAAAATATTGTTTAATACTGCTCCTTGGCTGACAGTGACTCTGCTCTAAGAAATACAAACACAAGCAGATTCCAATATTCCTTTTGAGGGAATGAGCTTTGAAAGAGAGAAGCCATAAGGAACAGAGAGGGAAGAGATAGGTAGCCAAGATGCCCACAAAATATCCCATCACAATAGAACATTGGCTTCTATCATTGCTATTTGTTCTCTGAATATCTCCATCCTTGGAACAACTCTTTTTACTTCTTTTCAGATATTTTCTATATGAAGATCAAGTTATAGATATTCCTAGAAGCTTAACGGGCCAAGTTCTTTGGTGATTCACTTTCAAGTCCTCAGCAAACTTCAACTCTACAAATTTAGTAGCAATACTGTGGGCTTCAAAAGTATTAATTATGGAGAATATTTGGAAAGGTACTAGTCAAATCCACCATTCCTGGCCTTACTCTAGGATAAAGTTAATTCTATGTAGACTTCCTTCAAACTCCCATAACATCAAAATGGCTACCTGGATAAAAATGGCAAGGAGGTATCCTTCATTGTCTCCTTCAAAGTTTAGGGCTAAATGGATTAAACTACAAAGAATACAAGCTTTTTTTTTTCCACTATGGAATATTTTACATACTAATCTTTTTTAGTTCCCTGATTCAAGAGAAGTATGGAAGCAAAAATCATTGATATGGGCTCATGTAAGGTAATAGACTTGATAAAAAAGATGAACTTTTCTTTAAATTAAGTGTCCCGTGCAGATGTTTAGGCATTCAGTGTAAGTATATCATCCCTTTTCATCTTATATAAATACTGCATGGTTACAAAGTTTACCCCTGCAAGGGGATCTGATCACTTTATATAGTTGTGTATGCTGCATTTCTTGGATTATTATGGAAAAAGTAGGGGCCCCATCATTAGAAACCCAAAGAATAATTCAATTTCAGTAGAAACCCAAATTACAACCTCACTTCAAGAGAAGGCAAATTCCTTGAGGTCAGGAACTATTTCATTTTTGCCTCTGTATTCTTAATATCTAACCCAATAGAGACTTGCCCAAAGTAAGTACCTAATAAATACTTGTTAAATTAAATAATGCTACTGTGTATGATGAGGAAAGTGAAGCCCACTGTAAACATAAGCCAAACAGCCACAATGAATTTCATTATCACAGTTGGAGGCAAAACAGCTTTCGACAGATCATCTTATTCTTGAAGCTTGTTAATATTTACATTGAATGTGTCTTTAACTTTTGATAAATATATGCAGCAGCACTGGGTAAACATTATTTCTTAATCAATGATTAGGTGATTCAATAGAAAAAAAGCCTTACAAGTAGAACGGCACAGTATGTTGTATTGTTTAAGTGATCTCTATGAGGGTTCTTGGGGAAGGGGGGAGGGAGGTCTGGATCTATGATTTTTTGAGCATGATGAGATCCCATCGAGGATATAGCCCTTACTGATGCAGATTGGTAACTGTTCTGACTCTTATACTATAAAAGAGTTGCGACTATGAAATATAAGTTGTTTTTAAATTTTTCTGTAGTTATTCATGAGCATGAGTTTAATAGGGTGTAGGACTTAGAGGTCCAGCTTTGGAGTCAGGAAGAGCTAGGTTAAAGATTTGCCCCTGGCATTTACTGTGTGACAGGGGATGCATTGTGTAACTTCTCTATGCCCCAAGCAACTCTATAGGACTATAAGTTACAGAGGAGTTGCCATTCTGTATAAGAGAGTGGGAAATTCCATTCAGGAAATGGAGGAACTCCTGAGTTAGGATCTAAAAACTTCATTGATAGAGGGACATGGGGGAAAAAAAGAAGAGTGTTTGGAATCAGCCTTTTTGAATCTAGTGAATCTAGTTCCCTCTAAAGTCTTTTTTTAAAAATTATTTTGGAGACACTTAATTTAAAGGGCACCCAGAAGACAAAATGGTCAGCAGCAGGTGTTTGCTTTGAGTCAAACATGTAAAACTTGGAAGAGGATTTTCAACCAGATGAAGCTTGCTGGTGGTATCTCTTGTGCGTTCCAAGAGGAAACATGGAAAATACTTTAAGTCGGTAGCACATCCTAATTTCTCTGTGCCTTGAGTCCCTGTGGTTTCCTGCAATGGCTTCACCACATTTTCACATTTTCTATAGAAAGAAGGTTCACATTCTCTCTACAGCTCGAGGGTGGGAGGGTGGGGGTCATCAGTGAGAGGGCATCTTTAATGCAAACCGATTCCTCCAGCTGCCTCCATCCAAACAGTAATACAACGGAGAGGGTTAAATGGTTATGGCCAGTTATTTGGCAAAGACACTGCCCTGTGCTTACAAAGGCTGCTTTATGACACCTCCTCCTAGCGTCAGTTAACAAATTAAGTAAGCATATTTATATATCTTTTTTTTAAGGATGTTTTTGTTTAATCTTTACATCATCTTTTACCATTGGATAACTTCGGAGAGTTTATTCAAGGTGGAGCTCGGAGTCTGTTTCTGCGCTTTAGTGATCCCTCTTCCACGGTTCCTCTTCCCCATGGCAGTCTGCCGACTTTCCATTGGTTGCCAGCATGACCTGAAAATAGTGAGCATCCAGCTTACAGGTCAGCAAACAAAGACCACGATTGGGGTATGTGGCTGGGTTGGTGCTGAAAGTCATCACCAATGGGAGGGGACATACCCCCCCACAAGGGGTTTTTAATACCAACTTGTAAATATTGTTATATTCATGAGAATAAGATTTTGGGGGTCATTCATTGAATTGTGTGTGTAAAGGGAAAGGGAATATCTAACTACACACGCCCATCAACAGAACACTCAGAGAAAATGTAGCTACACACGACCACATGAAAGCATAATTAACTGGACAGTTATTTCTAATCATCCATGGGAAAGGTTCAGTTGCAATCAGGCTAGGCTGATTAATTTCAGATTAAGTTTCAGTTAATGAATTATATCTATATTTCAATGAGATTATGTTTATAAAGTGTTTTGCAAGGCTTAATATAAATGTTAGTTTTTATTATCATTCTTATTTGTGTCATAAACACAGTTAAACAAATGCAAATGCACACACACACAACTAAATAAAATTTAACTTTTATAAATGAAGTTTATGAGATATAGAGAGGAGTAGTGGATAGAGACCTAGCCTCAGAACAGCAATACCTGTGTTCAAGTCCTAGCTCTGACACATATCATCTGTGTGATTCCAGTGCCTCAGACAATTCTCTAAGAGTACAAGTTATAGAGAAATTGCTGATTTGCATTGGTGAAAAGAATTCCCTCCAGACCTCCAAAAATTACTTACACAAAGTTGCTTCAGACAACTTTCTCAGACTGTAAGTTGCAAAAAAAGGCACCAATTTCCATTGGTCAGGAGTTTAACAGGGAATTCATTAAACCAATGAAATAACAGGTTTGCTGGACAGATTAGCTAACTGGTTGGAGGTATAGAAAGATAGATGGATAGATTCATGATGAATAGAGAGATAGATGGATAAATGGATGGATTGATAAATAGTAGTATGTACACACATAAATACATATGTGATTTTTGATTTTGGCATTGTTGGAACTCCCAGTGTGTGAATTCACTCCAATCAAGTATATCAAAATCCATCTATTACTTAGTAGACATGTCCTAAGCAGCTGGAGGCATGGAGTATATTGTGTCCAAGATCACACAGTAAGCAATAGAGGTAGGAAATTGAACTCAGATCTTTTTGTCTTTAAGCTCAGCATTTAGTACACAACACCACACTGTCCCAGACATACATTCATACATATATACACACGTACATATATATCACCTATTTTGAGAAACTGCATGGAATTTTGGTAGATCGGCCCTACCAAAGAACTTCTCCCTCTTTTAGAAGGGGAACTAGAAATTCTAAATCAATACCACTGATCAAAATGAGACAAACACCAATCGTTTGTTCCATTGGAGACATTCAATAAGTCACATTCCCCTGGGAATGGATGAAGAGCTGCATTTTCAAATAGATTAGACCAGCACAAACTGAACCTTTACCAAGGAAGAGTATCTTTCAGCTATACAATCCTAAGAACGTCCATTTTTCCTAGCTTACCTTCCATCTTTCTGTCCTCAACTTCATGAGGGAACCTTAAACCCAGGACTGATATTCGACAAGATGGAGAGACTGGATTTATGGAGGCATTGGGATATGGAGACATGACAAAATGCACCAGCATTTGAAACATATTTGACCTTCTCAAACAAGTGGAAGTGAGATGCATGCATAGAGGTGACATGCTGGAAGCTAAACACCAAGAACTTTTCACAAAACAAGCAAATGAAATGCCATATTTGCCATCCCACTCCGCCCCCAATCCATCTTACCCATGCCAAAACTGTACAAAAAGCTCATGCAAACATGGATCTCCTCACAAAAGGTGGACCAATTGGCAGGGAAAGAAAATGCTATTAACAAACTATAAACTCTGGTGCTAGACACATGCATTATTAACATAAGGAAACCAAGACAATACAATCATGCATTTGTTAGTTTTTTGATCAGAGTCACAGCAAAATTGTTTTCCCATTTAGTGAATGGTGGGAAATGGTCTCATTCTTTGTAGTTATACCTCCAGTACTTAGCGGGAAGCTTGACATGTATTAGGTTCTTAATAAATACTTATCAACTGATTGAAAGAGGGCAAGGCTTTCAAGGCTCACCCAGAAAACTTGTCTTTTTTGATGTAAGTCTAAATATGTCTAGTTGACTTTTAATGATGAGTCAGACCAAGAACAAAAGGATAAATCACACTGTGAAGCCCTGGAAAGAACCAGATGGTGTCAATATGGGTGGGAAGATTGTTCTTGCAATGAGTGGAGCCTATTTCAAGATGGACCAGGAATGGAGCTC
This sequence comes from Antechinus flavipes, assembly GCF_016432865.1. Taxonomy (NCBI): domain Eukaryota; kingdom Metazoa; phylum Chordata; class Mammalia; order Dasyuromorphia; family Dasyuridae; genus Antechinus; species Antechinus flavipes. The sequence continues at coordinate 229,474,347 of NC_067403.1, forward strand.
CTTTGGAATGCTTCATTCTTGTTATGTGAATTTGCAGGGTAGTTGGAGATATCCTCATGATAATGGGCAAAAGATTGATGGGGTTGATAAGAAGTCATTGAAGAAATACTTAGCAAATGTTGAGAAATTTCATGGGAAATGGGTTGAATGAAAAAGTTGAAAGGAAGAAGCAAATATGCTTTGAAAAATGTAGATTAAGAGGGTGATATTTCTTCACTGGAAAATCCACCACACATATCCCAATTTTTGGAACCATGCCACAGGGTGAATTGACGCTGACTTTTTTCTCCTCAAAAAATGGTTGAATATCCCTGAAGACTCCTGAATTTAGCAACAATAGTTCTGAGTGAAAACTCACTTGCTATGTGAATATGAGTAAACTAATTTATCTCTTTGAGTTCCAATTTCTTCATGTGAAAAACGGGGCCAATAAAGCCTCTAATATTTAGCTCCCAAAATCATAAAGATGCTCAAATAAGATAATAATATGCAAAGCACTCTGGGTACTTTAAAGCACTATCAACATGTGACACTGGCTGGAGCACTAGACTTGAATTCAGGAAGACCTGAGGTAAAATCCAACCTTAGATACTTTCTAGTCATGACTTTGGGCAAGTAGTTACTTAAACTCTTTCTACCTCAGTTTCCTTATCTGTAAAATTAGAATAAGACTAGTACTTGCCTCTCAGGGTGGTAGTGAGGATAAAATGAGATAGTAGTTATAAAATATTTTGCAAACTTTAAAGCTCTATATAAATATAAACATCATTATGCCAGTTATTTAGAAATATACTAGTATTTAGGGATGTTATTTACTGAGTTGTACCAAAAAACCCCTAAGAGTATTATTAAGAACATAAGTAGTTCATCTTTTTTTTTCAGTCATCTTAATGGCTTAAACATTAAGACAACCAATTGAGACTAGCCAGCTCAATAGAAAGCTAAATAATGAATCTGCAAATGATTGACTTAACAAGTTAAATAATTGATAGGTATATAGTGTTTTAAGATTTACACATTTCTCTTATACATTATGTCATTGGATCTTCAAAAGAAGCCCATGAAAGGTACTGGCATTTTATGTCTATTTTAGGCATGGATAAACTAAAGTTCAGAGAGGATAATTGATCTGACCATGGTCTCACAGTTATTGAATTCTAGATTTGAACTCAGGTCTTTCTTATTCAAATTCAAAACTCTTCTTACTACTTGAGTAGTATAGCTATGGAACTTTCTAGCTAAAGTAGGTGTTATAATAATCTGAAATGTGTTCTCCAGTTCCTAAGGGCAGAAATTCTTCCTCATTTAAATTTTGTATCCTTTGTATCGAATTTGACTCCCTGCACACAAGTGCTTGTTGGATTGGACTGGATTGGTAATACAGCCCACTGTCAGAAACTAGAACAGTTTCCCAGTACTCCACTCAAAATGTTGGAGCAAAAACACATCAAGCCCCACATATTCAGGGTGTTTGGTGTCTTTCCTCAAAAGAAAAGACAGGGGAATATATCTCATGGATTTAGAAATGGAAAGGATCTTAAAGATAACTTCATCTAATACCTTCCTTTTATAAATGAAGAAACTGAGACTCAGAGCAACCAAGCAATTAGCTCAAAATCACACATATAATAAGTGCCAAAGTCAGGATTTGAACTCATCTCTTCCAATGAAGCTCATAAACCTTGTTTTGGCAGTAGTATTTGTAGGAACTGGCATTATTGTTTTATTTTGATTGTGTTAAATGTTAGTATTGCTACAAGAGAAATTGTTGGAGACTTTATTTTAATCATCCTTGAGGATCAAAATAGGATATATAATAATGAGTAGAGATAGAAACACTCAATAGAAGATTAGCTAAATTGAATGAATGTAATATTCATTTACCTGAAGTATTTTCCCTTCCTTCCTTCTTTCCTTCCTTCCTTCCTTCCTTCCTTCCTTCCTTCCTTCCTTCCTTCCTTCCTTCCTTCCTTCCTTCCTTCCTTCCTTCCTTCCTTCCCTTCCCTTCCCTTCCCTTCCCTTCCCTTCCTTTCTTTCCTTCTCTTCCTCCTTCTTTCTTTCTCTTTCTCTCCTTCTTTCTTTCTTTCTTTCTCTCTTTCTCTCTTTCTTTCTTTCTTTCTTTCTTTCTTTCTTTCTTTCTTTCTTTCTTTCTTTCTTCTTTCTTTCTTTCTTCTTTCTTTCTTTCCTTCCTTCCTTCCTTCCTTCCTTCCTTCCTTCCTTCCTTCCTTCCTTCCTTCGTTCCTTTCTTTTTTGGAAGTAAATGGACATTTCAATGGGGGGGGGGGACCAGAACATTCAACCAACAGAAGCTTGGAAAAAAATTCCTTTCTTTGGTTTCACTTTTGTTTTAATATGTCTGTTTCTGTCTAATTGGAGGAAGTTTTCAGTCTTCACTGACTGCAGACAAACTCTTCTTTGTTAGTCTTCCAAACCAAAGCCATCTGAGTGGTTTTGGGAAGTCAAGTTCCATCTTTGACTTGCCATCAATATTCACTGTGACTCCATAAGGACATAAAGAAGGGATTAAATGATAGAATAATAGATTTGGAGCTGAAAGGACCTTGACTTTCTAGTCCATTCTTTTTATTTTATAGAGGTGAAGTCTGAGGCCCAGAGAGATAAAATAAATGGCTCAAAGTCACAGAGGTAGTAAGTGCTAGAATTTCAATATAAGTTCTCTGACTCCAGTTATGACATTTCACTGTTTTTGTCTTGATTCCAAAAATACAGGCTATTTGGAAACAGGCTCTTAGTGAGCAAGGAGTTGTTATCAGCCAACCAGAAATGAAGAACTGAAGATGGAGATACTTCTACATTACTATCAATCCCTCTAACTGGAATTCCATAGTTTCCTCTTAAGTGAGGAAGATAGTTGCCACAACTAAATAGGTACATCAACAACAATGTACCATGAACTCTAATGAGTTTTGGAATGACCTCTGACAAGGTCCAGAAAAGTCTTTTTGAATACATATTATGATTTCTTGCCCATCTGCCAGGGATTTCCCAAATTTGCTTTGACATGAACCCCAGAAGTGGACATCAGTTACAATAAGGACCACCCAGAGTCAACTGAATTTTTTTCTGCCTAATACCATATGAGTTAGGCCAATGGAACAAAAAACACATGGTCATAAGTTGAATTATTTTGTGTTTCTTTAAAATACTGTACCAAAGAAAAAGAAGGTGGTTCTTGGTGAACAAGGAGGCCACCATGATTGTGTTCTCACATACCAGAATGTGCTAATATTAGGCTTGGCAAGTGGATATTACTCAATGCCTCCCCACTGAAAAATATACAACAATGGGGTAAAGCTTCTATAATTGAATGGGCAACTTATATTTTTGGCTGATATTAAAAAAAAAAAACAACTAGGATCCCAAATGCTCACTTTGACCATGTCTTAAAAACAACTGGTCAAAGTAAAAAAAAAGTATAATGGGTGAATAAATAAGTACTGGAGGCACGGGCCACTTCTTGTTCATGTTCCCTATCGTTTAGCAGCAAATGCTTTCTAAATAGGGCTTTAAAAAGGCTCCCATTAAGGAGTATATATGGGGAAACCAAGCCATTGGTTTACATCATGTAGACATAATATACCAATGGATTGAATTTTAGACTTTGATTTTTGGCATCTTGAAGAAATTTAAGTTACACTGTGATCTTTGGGAAATCAATTTAGAAAATAATACATGCAGGTTGTTTTTTTTTTTTTAAAGAAAGGGAACATGCATTGTTAGATACATGTCTCAATATCCAGAAATGGGTAAGGTACCTTGCACTCATCCACTATGACAGAGTTGTGTGCTGAGTAAACACACTGATTTGAGTTGTTTTCCCTATGGTTTTTCATGTCATCATAAATTGATTGAGTCTTGGTCATTTCTATGTCTTCATGCCCTCGGTGCTGTGAGTCGATGCTGTCCAGCTCAGCTTTCGACAGGTGGTAGACAATGCCAGCCCCAAAGGAATCCCCGACAACATTGACAGAAGTTCTCATCCTATCCCTGTAGACAAAGAAAGCAAAAAAAAAAGGAATGGGATAAAAGCAAGAACTTGTAAATATAAGGAGCTAGACTTCACAAATCCCTCTCCTTACAGTTAACATTTTCTCTAAGTTACAAACATTATTTAGAAAACAGACTTTAAACTCCTGTTGCTATATTATTCCCCCTCCCCCTTTGATGTCACTGAAAAGACAAGCCACTGTAAAATTCTTTAAAAAATAGACCATTGGTTTACATCATGTAGACATATGGCAAGGAACCTGGTGCTCCATCTTGCCATAGTATCTGGATTCGTTGTGATTCTCATTAAGACCTGTGAGTGTCTGATCCTTGAAATCAAGCAGCCATGGCCATAGATATGACAGTATCTGGGGTGACTAAAGAATTCAGTACTAGAGTAATTTATTAAATTCTAAAGATAACTTTCATGTTCACCGCAGTCCCAAATCCCAAGTCTCTCTCTCTCCTTCGAGCTTACACTTTTCATTATATAATTTTTATTAGAATCCAGGATTCTAATTTGTAATAAAAAATGGAGGGAAAAATATTTCTAATTAGTTTTATGAAATTTCAGAGTATGACAAGACCAGAAAAGGCTCTACACCAATTCTACAATCCACCTGACAAGGAACTGTCCAGTTTTTGCTCAAAGACCTACTACTTCCCATGGCAACTTATTTCACTTTGAAATAGCATTCATTGTTGGGAGGTAGTTTTGTTTTCCTTATATCAAATCTAAATTTGTATCTTTTCAACTTTCACCTCTTGTTCCAGTTCTGCCCTCTGAGACCGAATTCAATTTTACTCCTTCTTCTATAGTATAGAGCTTAAAATTCATAATTAGCTCTTCATAAGTCTTCTCTTCTTCACTGAGACATCCCTGACTCCTTGAAAAGCATCATTTGGCATTGACTTCCCCATTCTCTTTCCTTTTCTCTGGATTCTCACTTCACATAATCCAGATGTGATCAGAACAGATCAGAGAGAATGGTAGGATTATCATCTCTATATTTCTGGATGCTAAATAAATCTATTAGTTTTCTTGGTTAAGATAACACACTCACATTGAACTTGTAGTGCACTAAAATGTCTTAGCTCTCCAGATGAAATGCTATCTACCTACCCTACCCCCATACTTGTGGAGCTTATGTAAGTCATTACAGTTATCATTGTTAAATTGTGTGTGTGTGTGTGTGTGTGAGAGAGAGAGAGAGAGAGAGAGAGACAGAGAAAGACAATCAGAGATAGAGAGAGAGACAGACAGACAGAGAGACAAAGAAAGAGAAAGAGACACAGAAAGAGACAAAGACAGAAAGACAGAGATGGAGACAGAGACACAGAGAAAGAGAGAGACAGAGAAACAGAGAGACAGAGAGAGAGACAGATACAGAGAGAGGAGAGACAGCGAGAGACAGAAACAGAGAAAGAGACAGAGAGACAGAAATAGAAAGATAGAAAGAGACAGAGAAAGACAATCAGAGATGGAGACAGAGACACAGAGAAAGAGATAGAGAGAAAAAGAGAGACAGACAGAAAAACAGAGAGAGCTCAAAGTGATTGTTTATATTTGAAAGATTATATTCCCCTCAATGCATTCCATAGTCAAGTCATATAGGCTTTGTTGCTGTTTCCTGCACCTAATATTCCCCCATTTTTCTGTCTTACATCCCTAGGATGCGTTCCTTCCTTACATGTGTTTCTTTTGGAGCCTCACATGGCTCAGCTCACTTACCACCTCTTGTCATCAGCCTTTCCTGATTCCCTTCTCTCCTCTACAGTTGTTACTGGTTTCCCTTCCCACTCACACCCCAATTATTTTATATTTTCTTTTAAAATATTTGATCTTCTCTTATCTGTGCATATATCATTTCCCCCCAAAGTAAGCTCTTTGTGGACAGGGACCCTTGCAAAGGGTCTCTTAGCATTGTGCCTTGCACATGATTGGAGCTTAACAGATATTTAAGGAATTTAACTGAATTCTTGCCTTTTCTTTATAGTTCATTAATCGGTCAAGGATATCCAAGTATTCACTTCCCTGCTCTCCTGTGGACCAGGGAGATAAAGATATCAAGCTGCTTGATTTCTGTAAAAGCTAAGCTTTTTTATGAGATCTCTCATGTCCACAACCTTCCCAAGACAGTCTGGTGAAATTCCCACAATGATCCATACTTATGTAAAATCCCTAGGGATGGCAGATGACTACTGTCCCTGACCCTCTTCTCTGCAAATACTAATTTTAAAAGTTTTGAGGGGAATGTCTGACTGCCCTCTGAACTTATCCAGAAGTAAAAATTTAGGGACTTTTTAGCAATGGTAACAATTGCAAAACTTTAGTTCACACAAGAAAACCGTCTCAACGGGCCAGTTCTTAGCCTCGAGAAAGCCTGGGAAAGCAAAAGCTGACATCATTCATAGCTTTCTAAAGCCTGCCCTGATACGTTGACCTTAGGAAGCAAATCTTCAGAGACATTACACGATACTGGAATGGCTCTGTATTTCTTTTCTCCGAGTAGTCTTAAACTTCCCAAATAGAGGCAGGAATGACACCCTTGGGTTAAAATGTAATACACTTGGCTTGCCAAAAAAGAAGGTGGAAATTAAAGGACACCAGTAGAGCTTTGGAGAGGTTTAAATTTAGTAGAGATGCTTCTGGGTTGATTTGGGTTCATCAAGGAGCCAAGAGACAGAGAGAGGGCTCTAGCACTGACACTCAGGCTGAGCCACTGGCTGGGAGTTCTGGGCAGGAAGGAAAGGTGGGTAGGAAGATAAACTCTCAATTTCCCATCTAACAGTTATAACAAACATCTGCAGCATCTGAAAACCCTGATCATGATAAGAGAGTCTAGAGATGAAAGGGAACTTATCCTTGGGGGGTTAGTCCCAGAAGTCAGTGCTGGGTACCTTGCAAAAAGGCAAATGTGCTTGACATCATGGAAGTCTTTCTAACATTGAGGGATGCCCCAGTGTCTGAAACGCTGCATCAGGACGTGATGAGTTCCTCGTCCATGGAGGTTTTCCAACAGAGACTGGCCAACCACTTGTTGGGTTGGACTAAATGACTGTTGGTGGCTGTAGACACCCCCCAGATCTCAAATTCTCCATGATTCTTTTCATCCTGTTCTTCAGAAAGTAAGCCCCAGAGGAGCTATTATGGATGAATCCTCCCAATCATGCACAAAACACAGGAAATAAGCATATCTGCCTCAGGTTTTTTGCTTTCAGGTGAGGGTGAAGGTAAGTGATCTGCTTAGCTGTGGGGAAACTGGGACATAGAACAACAGGAAGGAAAGTGGAGAAGAAGAGGATGCCTTCATCATCTGGTGCTAATGAGATGCAGACCTGGAGATTCCAATGCTGAGATAGTCATCCACCTCCACATCTCTACCCTTCAGCAGCACTGCTGATAATCATTTTGTCAAAGTTTTACTTGGATATTAATGTTATGGAGGACAATTTCTTAAGTCCTTAAATTTTTTCTCGTTTTTATTATTTTTTTTAATTTTTTTGTCTTCCCCCACCCCTTTTCCCTTTATGCTTCCTTAAGGTACACTGTGTTCCCTTTCATGAGTTAACGTTCTCCCTTCCCTGGCAACCCCCCGCCCCAATCTTTTAGCATTTTAATATTGAATGGTTAGTTTAACTCATTTAACTCCCTAAATATATTTTGTCCAAGAGACCCTGAACTCTCTAAAGAAGGATCTCATTAGTTAATTATTCAGTCAATTCATTTCATCCCTTCATTCATTTATCCATCCATTTCTTCATTCATTCATTCACCCAAGCCTTCATTCATTCACTCATTCAATAGTGACAGACCCTGAAGACACAAATAAAAAAGAAAAACTTCCTGCCCTCATAAACTTGTATTGGATCAAGGGATGAAGGCGAAGGAGCAGGGAAAATGAAACAGGAATGAAAATAAGTCAACACAAAATATAGAAAAAAGTAATCTTAGGCCCAGAGAAAAAGTCACTAGCAATTGTGCATGTGTATGTGTGGGGGAAGGATGTAGCTGATGAACAAGGCTTTGGGGGGCAGGTAGGGATCATTGTCACAGGAAGGAGTGAAAGGAAGTATATTTCAAACATTAGGCTCAGCAGATAGAATGCCTTTTATGAGAATCATTGTTATCCAAAAATGAAATGGGAGGAAGTATATTCCTCCCTCCCAAAGAAAGACTATTTTGACCATCCATTGGTCAATCTTGTTCCATCACAGAGGAGAATATGATCCAAGTTAGTCTAATTGGCACGAGAGGTCCTTTTCAACTCTGAGATTCTGTGATTCTGATCCTGGCTCCTCCACTCCCCCACCAGAAAGATGAAGATTTTAAAAAAATCTCAATAAGAGAGTGAGTTAATCTCCTGGGTTTGAAATTTAAAAAAAAATCGCAGAACCCAGTCTTTTGGGAAAATGTAGGATTTCATTTGGTGTGGTCCTTCCTACTGTAGGACACAAAAAGTAACCAGGGGACACAATGTTTGTATATGTTGGGCTTGAGCTAGGAAGACTTGGTTTGGATACTGGCTGTGTGACTCTGGACAAATTTTTCAGCTTTTCTCAGCCTCAGTTTCTTCAACTGCAAAATGGGGATAATAATAGCACAAACCTCCCAGGATTGTTGTAAGAATCAAAGGAAATAACATATAAAATGTTTTATAAATGTTAAGTATATATATGTATACATGTGCATCTACATAATACATGTATACGTATATGTGTATGCATATGTTTCCCACCTGTTGACATCATGCTTCTGCTAGGATGAGCTTATTACTTGAAATCTCATCAGCATGAAGAGAGGTTTGGTATTTCACACCTCCTCAGCATCCTGAGCATCCTCCCCTCTCCCTCAGTGGAAGTCTGGAGTGTGGAGGACTAAACTCCTCCTCAAATCACCCTCTAGGGAGGTCTCAGAATTTTCCAGCTGACTCTCCAATTTCCATCAGCTGCTGTGTTTGGCAAAGCTCCACAGACTCCTCCACAGACAACTCCTCCCCGATTCTACAACTTCTTGGCAGGTACCCTTAAGTCAGGACATCATCTTCATGATGTCATTGGTGCTCTTCAAGAACAAGGGACTTCCACCACACCAACAGCAACAAAGGGTTGTTGCCACTGGTGGCTTCTCCCCATCCATTTTCTGCTTTCTTTTATGTACTGTCTTCCCCATCGGATTGTAAGTTCTTTGAAGGCAGGAACTGTCTTTCTTTTTCATATTTATATACTTGGCACTTATTATATTATTTATACTATATATAGAATATATATTTTATATGTCAATAATATTTATATTATGTAATATAGATATATAATATACTATATTTATTATATATATCTATATCTGGCATATAATAAACGTTTACTATGTATCTCTGTCTCTCTTCTATTTCTCCCCTTCCTACCTCCACCTTTCTTTCTCTCTCCCTGTCTCTGTCCTTCTGTCTTTTTTCTCTCTCTTACTTTTTCCTTCTTTCCCTCCTTCTTTCTCTTCCTTTCTCTGTCTCTCTTCTCTGTATCACCTCTCTCTTCTTTTTTTCTCCCTCTTTTCTCTCTCCTCCCTTTTCTCTCTCTTTCTGTATCTTCCCTCCCTCCTCTCTCCCTTTCTTTTTCTCTTTGTATGTATATGTATCTGTATGTATATGCACACATGCACACACATAGAGACTTTTGTATACATGTAAATGTTACATACAGATAAAGAGATATATACACAACATACTCAAACTCACACTCATTAACAGTAGGTTCCCATTCAAATACTTGTTTGTGAGACTCACAGGTTTGGAGGTCTTATCTTATCCACTCTGCATATTCTGGGACCTGGGTTGTATTCAAGTCTCTGGAATCAGGGCTTTTGCAGTAATATTTACAGACCTCCTGAGCCCCATTGAAAAGCCTCCAGGGCTTGGCAAGCGTGAGTAAAGCTGGATCATTTCCAGTGGTTGGCAAATAACGTGGCACTATTAAATGTCACTGCAGAGTTTTGTTTTGTTTTAAATTGAAAAATTTCTAGAATTATAAAAGCTTGCAAACTGTGCTTGGGAAAGGAAAAAAAAATCCTTTCCTTTTCCTTTCTATATTATCCTTTTCCTTTTAAATTGTCTCAGTCTGAAACCGGGTCCTTCTTGAACTCCTTGGTTCTGAAAGTTGTCCCTCTTTTTCACAATAGCCTTCTGGTTACTGACAGGGAGCCCAGCAATCCCTGAGTCCAGACCCCACAATTCCCTGCCAATGTTCCCTCCGTGCTGCCTAGAAAGAATGTGACTCTGGTTACTAATTCAAATAATGCTGTCCCAGCTCCAAGTCCTGGAATATTTTACCAGTAACGCTTATGCTCTCTTTCATCTTAAAATTAGTCTCTTTCTTTTTCTTCATAACTACCTCTCACCTTTATAGAAACCTAGGTTCCTGTGTCTGAAAACTGGAAGGATTCTCCCAGAGTTCCTGAGATTTAAGGAACTTCAGAAACCATTTAGTTCAATTCCACAAATTTACAGATGGGTATCCAGGAAGGATAGGGTAAGGTCATGCAGATAGTGTCATAGATAGAGGTAGAATCCAAACCTCACTGATTCCAGAATCAGAATTCCATCTGGTCTAGTTCTCTACCTTCAAATACAAAAGGTATCATTATGCTTTTACAAATACAATTGCTTCATATTTGGCCTGTGTTAGATTGCTTGCTGTCTTGGAGTGGGAGAGAAAGATTTGAAACATAAAGTCTTTCAAAAATGAATATTGAGGGTTATCTTTGCATGTGTCTGTCTGGGAAAAAAATAAAATACTATTGATTTTTTTTAATGAAGTTGTTCCATCTGGAGAGCAGTTTGGAATTATGTCCAAAGAGCTTTCAAACCATGCATATTCTTTGATCCAGCAGTGTTTCTCCTGGGTCTGTATCTCAAAGAGATCTTAAAGGAGGGAAAGGGACCCACATGTACAAAACTGGTTAGCAACCCTTTTTATAGTGGCAAGGAATGGAAGTTGAGTGGGTACCCATCAGTTAGAGAATGGCGAATAAAATATACTAAATGCATGTTATGGGATATTTTTGTTCTATAAGAAATGATCAGCAGGATGATTTCAGAGAGACCTGGAGAGACTTACATGAACTGATGCTGAGTGAAGTAAGAAGAACCAGGAAAATATTGTACACAGCATCAACAAGATTATGTGATTATCAATTCTGATAGACGTGGCTCTTTTCACTAATAAAGGAATTTAGACCAATTCCAATAAAATTGTGATGGAGGAGAGCCATCTGCATCCAAATAGAGGACTGTGGGGACTAAATGTAAATCACAACACAGTATTTTCATTTTATTGTTGTTATTTGCTTGCTTTTTTTCTTTCTTATTTTTTCTTTTTGATCTGCTTTTTCTTGTGCAGCATGATAAATGTGCAAATATGTATAAAAGAATTGTACATGTTGAACCTATATTAGATTACTTTCTATCTAAGGAGGAGTTGGGAGAAAGGAAGGAAGAAAAATTTGGAACACAAGATTTTACAAGGGTGAATGTTCAAAACTATCTTTGCATATATTTTAAAAATCAAAATCTATTATTAAAAACATTAAAAAAATAAAAAAAAATGAAGTTGCTTTAAGTTCAGAGAGCAAGTGGGAAGTGAGAGAGGCATAATACAACCCAAATATCCTGTCTCTGACTGCCTTCCTCAAGCTGGGCTCACAGCTCCAGAGAAGCTAATTTAAAAGCCATTCTTATCTCTATTGTCTTTGTCCATCCAGTCACAGACCTATCTTCCCATTTCTCCATCACAATTTCAGAAATAGGTTGAAACACATTTTCCCTTCACATTTCAACTCAGATTTATAAATTAACAATCACAGATGCTGCTACTATAACTTTTCAAGTGGAAAGATCAATAGATTTGGGATCCTAGGATCTAGATTCAAGTCCTCATTCTGCCACTTAGTGGTTAATGGAAAATAAAATTTTTGTTTTTATTTTTTTCCCAGCCAAGTCATGGACCTTCAAGATCTACCCAGTTTAAGATCTCCTGGTTTACATGTTGTAATTAATCTACAAGTATTTTTTATGTGTCTACCTGTGTCAGACACAGCCCTAGGAGATGTGTACACAAAGACAAAAGTGAAACAAAAGGACAAGGACTTTCTGTTGAGGTTTTGAGACTGCTAAGGCTGGGAGGAAGTCCAGAGGGGTATCTCCTCTGTACTCTTTATTCTAATGCAACTTTCCTTATGTGACTTTCCCTTCTGTTTCCAAACCCATAAAAAAAAAAAAAAAAGACAACTCAGAAATGTGACTCAGATGTTCGTATTTTTTCAAATGGATTTCCAAGTATCTTAGAACCAATCCCCCAGCCCTGCTTATGATTAAGAGGAATCCAAAGAATTAAATAAAATCATAAGTCATGCTAGAAGCAGAGGTGCCAAGCTGGAAGGGATCTTTGGACACCATCTTGTCCAGCTCTTTTATTTTATAGATGGGGAAATGAACTTAATGGAAGTCAGATGATTTGCCCAAAGTCACAAGGCAGTAGTTATAATGACTTGCTTTTGTTTAACACTTTAGAGTTTGCAAAAAAAAAAAAAAAATTACAAATATCTCATTTGATGCCCCATAACAACCCTGGGAAGTAGGTGTTATTATTATTCACATGAGGGACAGCTAACTGGCATCATATGCATAGAGCACCTGGCTTGGAGTCAAAAAAATCATCTTTCTGAGTTTATTTTTGGCCTCAAACACTTACCAGTTGTGTGTGTGTAGTCACTTAACTCCATTTGCCTCAGTTTCCTCATTTGTAAAATGAAATGGAGAAAAAAATGGCAAAATCATTCCAGTATCTTTGCCAAGAAAATCCCAAATGGGGTCATGAGGAGTTGGACATGACTGAAAATGCCTCAACAGCCCCAATCAACAGATGAAAAAAAGAGAGATTAAGTACCTTGCTCAGAGTCACATGGTGTGGAGCTATCAAACTTATCAGAGTTTGAATTTAAATTTAGGTTTTCTTGACTGCAGGTCCAGCACTTTTCTTTGAGATCAAGGCCAGAGCACTTTGTATTGGACCATGTCGCAACTATAATAATTGTTGTAACATTCTAAGATCCATAAAACTCTTATGTAACATTTTGTCTTCAGGAACCTTAGAAGTCACTTGGATCACCCACCTCATTGGGGAAACTGAGATCCAGAGGGTAGGCCACTTTTCCAATGTTGCTTAATTCAATTATGTAATTTATTAAGTACTTACTATGCGCAAAACACTGTATGAGATACTAGAGATACAAGGGCAAAAACCAAACCGTTCCTATGCTTGCATTCCTTGGGTAGGCAGAACAATCCAATGGGAAGGGTGCCTTCTCTTAACACCTGTCACCTGTGTAACCTTATACAAATTATTCAATCTCTAGATCTCATTTTCCTTACCTGTAAAATAAAGTGGTTAGACTAAATGGTCCCTTACAGCTCTAGGTTTATATATGATCATACTATCTCTCTTAAGGAACTTACAATTTCTGGGGCTGTCAGGAGCTTCAATTGATCAACTAGCACTTACTGAGTACCAGATGTAAGTGATGGTTGTTGTCCTTCATTCTTGAAAGGGACAAAAATGGCATCACTATGTTAGAGTCAAGGTACAACAGGTTAGACTGTGGCTGATTAGACCAATATGAGCTCAGAATGTTCTGCCACAGATTGGGAACAAAGAACCATGGGACATTTGGGAAGAATCCTCTAAACCTGCACATCTTGGGATTTCTTTTGAGCTACTTCAATTCTGCTTGCTTATAAAGAACAACACCTCTGATGAGGGTACACCATGTTAGGTGGGGTAAGTAGGATTCAACATGTACATAGATTTGTAAGTACAAAATAAATACATAGAGGAAAAGATAATAAAAAATGTTTCTCCAACCAAACTCAACATGTAACTGGTGGAGTTCTTAGAATCCTTTAAAATGATGGGATCTGCACATACTTACAAGAGCCAGTCAACAGCAACAAGCAGACTGATGTCCTGTGTTGGGAGGCCCACGGCCGTCAGGATGAGAAGCATGGTGACCAATCCGGCACTGGGGATGCTGGCAGCTCCAACACTGGCGAGGGTGGCGGTGAGGCTATAGAAACAAAGAGGAGATGACACATGAGAGATAAACCTCTCAACTTCATCTTATTCTGCCTCCATCTCTCAAATACAAATTGCCAGTTACCAAGTGTCATGGTGTAGCTCTAGAGCTCAAATTCCACTTCTCAGCTCATTCAGACACTTATTAACTGTGAACTTTGCCTTTTTTGTGCCTCAGTTTGCTCGTTTATGAAATGAGGGGTTTGGGGTTTGGATTCAATGGCCTCTGACATTCTTTACATCAATAAGTCTATGATTCTATAGTTCTATTGTATCTCCTCTCTGTGTTTTACTTTATTTATAAAGAAAGGGGTTGGGATTCATGGCTAATTATAATGATAGACATGATTTGATGAAGAGTTGGCATTTATTTTATCCTCTATGTATTTATTTTGTATTTACAAATCTATGCACATGTTGAATCCTACTTACACCTTTAAAGCTTGCAAAGTACTTTACACATGTTTTAACATTTAAGTCTCACATTAATCATGATAAGTAGGTACTATTAATATTTCCATTTTAAAGATAAGGAGGGGCAGCTAAGTGGTGCCATAGTGTATCAAGTGCCACGCTTGGAATAAAAAAAGAAAAAACTTCATCTTCCTTAGTTCAAATCCAGCCTCAGACACTTATTAGCTGAGTGACCCTGAGCAAGTCATTTGATCTAGTTTGCCTCAGTTTCCTCACAGTTGCTTAAACATTTTTAACTCCAAGTCCAGGATTCTATGCATTATGCATCTTAACTCTTTCTGACTCTAAGGTTGCTATGATCCTAAATGTCATTTCCTCTGTATGCCTCAGTTGTATTTAATATGAAAGGCCCTTCCACCTCTAAATCTATGCTCCTAGATCATTATGCAGAATAACAAGATTATACGATGATCAATTCTGATGGACGTGACTCTAACAATGAGATGATTGAGGCCAGTTCCAATGATCTTGTGATGAAGAGAGCACTCTGCACCCAGAGAGGACTGTGGGAACTGAGTATGAATCACAACATAGCATTTTCACTCTTTTTTGTTGTTATTTGCTTGCATTTTTTCTTTCTCATTTTTTTCCCTTTTTGATCTGATTTTTCTTGTGCAGCAAGATTATTGTTTAAATATGTTTACATATATTGGATTTAACATGTATTTTAACATGTTTAACATATATTGGGTTACTTGCCATCTAGAGGAGGGGATGGGGGAAGGAAGGGAAAATTTGGAATACAAGGTTTTGTAAGGGTCAATGTTGAAAAATTATTTATGCATATGTTTTGAGAATAAAAAGTTTTAATTAAATAAATCTATGCTCCTATAATCCTAAACAATATCCCATCTCTGTGACTCACTTTTCTCATCTGTCAAATGAGGGCTTGAACTCAGTGACCCTTCCAATCCTGCTCCAGTCCCCAAAAATGGCAGGCCCTATTATCTATTCCCAAGGAATATGTCTACTTAAATTCTGCTGAGCTCTTCTCCCAAACTCTAAAATTCAGGAGAAGTCTTCTCCCCATTCTTTTTCACAGTGACATTTATACTGAAGTAAGTGACAAAGGCCCAAGGACTCCACAGCCAACATCAACATAAGGATCCAGAATGCTGAGTTTCCATCCTCATTAGAGTAAACAACAAGAAGACTGAGCCTGCAAACTGCAGACAGCACTCTAGACACTTCAGACATTCCAAGGTTGGAATGGAAAAGCCATTATTCTAAAAGAGCCAGACAAGAAATGGTATGGAATTAAAAAGGGGAACTTTCTTCCTAGCATCTCCCACAATTGGCCTCCAATTAGCAATATTTTGGGCACACCCCGCTCTGTTGTGGAAGTATCCATCTGGACGAGAGGAAGACTAAGTCTCCAGTCCAGTCACCCCTTGGGGAGATCTGGACGCTAGCCATTCTCCCTACTTTGTGAGGAGCCACAAAAGATGGATTTTTTCCCTTCCATTGCTTCCATTAATCAACATGTCACTTCCAAAAAAGTGATATTTCAAAAAAAAATTTTACTTTAAGCTAACTTTATCAAGAATTGAGATAGTGGGTTGTCCCTATAGATAACTAAAAAATTCCAGGGCTACCAAAACAGTCCAGGGGCCAATTAAACCATCTAAGCTGGTCTAATCTAAATTTTACTAGGCAGCATTTGGCATACCAGGCTCAGATCTAGCACAATTTGGATGTTGTATCTATAAATCTCACTTTTCCCATGTCTGAGTCTAGAGACTTGTGTTCTTCAAGGTCACTTCGGGGAGAGCACAGGAGATTAAAAAACTGTGGTTCAGATCCAGACATCTTGGTGAGACTCACTCAGCTGAACCCCGCCTTTAAGCACCTAAAAGCTGAAGAAAGAGAAATCTCTTGTCTTTTCACTGGGCCTGATTAGAAAGCTGAATAGGCTACTCTTTTCCAAGTGCCAACGGTTTTGGCTCTCACCATTGTCAAAAGTGCAATTCATCTTATGAGTCACTTTATCCTCATTTTTTTGCCCTGGAAGCAAATAGCCTTTTATGGGCACCATTTCTTGATCTTTAAGCTTGGGCTCATCAATTCTGTGTGTTTAAAATGTGCAATTATCATGGGGGTGGAGTTAGGTGTTTATATACCCATGTCTCCTCCCATTCTCTGACTTGCTATGGCTTGGGAACAGTTCTAACCACTCTATGTTCCCAGAACTCTAACTGGGAATTTTTTTTGTCTGAGAGATGAGGAAGGGACCAAGCATTTGCTGAGTACCTAATCCACCTCAGGGACCCTATCAAATGATTTACGAATATCATTATCTCAGGAGAGAGGAGGAGCACAAACTATACCCATGACCAGCATACAAAGTTGGGCCTCAGTTGACACAAATTATCTTAAATAGCAGGCTGACATAAATTATGGTCAAGGAACACTTTAGGATTGGAAGTTCAATGAATCAAAGGAGGTTCAAACATTTTTGTTTGTGAATACATTGGAATACAAAGTGGATGGGACTTTGCATCTGAAAGACTAAGTAGAGGCGGAGCTATCTGTCCTGTTGAGTGTGGAGTTGATGTGATTTAGAGTCTGTGTCAAGGGTTTCCAAGGTGAATGTCTGTGACACCCCAAATGTTTCCTTTTTTTTCTTTTACATTCCCAAGATGTTATATGGCGAGAAAGAGAAAGGAGAGGTGGTGCAAGAATTTATTAATATTAAACACAGGCACTATGCTAAGTACTTTATAAATATTATCTCATTGGATTTCTTTGAGTGAGTGAGTATATATGGGTTTTACAAGTCATTGGATAAGTCATTGGAAAGATTACTTTAATATGTTTAACTTTCTCAAAATTATCTCTAGCTCGAAGGGATCTCTCAGAGATCTTCTAGTTCAACTTCCCCATTTTATATATGAGGAAACCAAGATGCAGAGAGATTTCTGAGTAAGATTACAGATCTAGGGTTAGAAGGGAAAAGGTCATTTAGTCCAACTCCTCTATTACATAGATGTTGAAACTGAAGCCCAGACTTGTCCAAGGTCACATAGATGATATCATGGAATACAATTTTGAAACCAAGTCCAAAATTCTTTCCATTACACCATGCTTCTTTCTTCTCTGTCTCTCTTTCTCTGACTCTCAGCTCTCTCTGCCTCTCCATTTCTTGCTATCTCAGTTTGTCTCTGTTTCTCTGTTTCTCTTCTCTCTGTCTCTATCTCTCCCATCTCTCTGTTTTTCCTCTTCACTCCTCTCCTTTCCTCTCTTCTCTTTACTCCTTTTTTCTCCTCTTCCTTCTGTCTCTTTCTGTCTTTGTTCTCTTTGTCTTTGTCTGTCTCTGTTTTTCCTCTCTCTCTTCCTCTCCTTTTCCCTTTTCCTTTCCCTCTCCCTCTATCTTCTTCTTCCCTCTCCCCCCACATCTCTCCTCTGTCTCTCTCTATCTCTGTCTTTGTCTAATTTTCTGTTGTCCTATTTCTATCTCTTTTTCTAGCTATTTGTGTATATGTATAATACACACACATATACATATATGTATATCTACATATATGTGTGTAGATTTACACATATCTATCTATCTATCTATATTTAATGAAGGTCTTGGAATTTATTTACTTTTTTGAGCTTTAAGTTATCTTTGATGTATAATTCTATTGTGAGGGGATGAATAGTTGATAAATAACTCACATTTATTTTGTACTTTATTATTTACAAAGCCATTTCTCAGGAAATCCCTGAGGTAGATAAAGCAAATATTCTTATCTCATTTTATAGATGAGAAAAATGAAGTTCAGATTATAAAGTGATTTCCCCATAATAATATAGTAAATATCAGAGCCTGGACTTTGTGATCTCATGTTGGCCTTCTATTTATCTCTCTAAATGCCAGTGCCTTCCCTTAAGACTTCCTCTAAGTTATCCTGAGTGTGGCTTATTTTTATATATAGTCATTGGCATTAGATTGTGGGCGTCTTCAGGCCAAGAACCATGATTTCTTTTTCTTTGTTTTCTTAGTATTTAGCAGAGATTGGACCATAGAAAGATCTTAAAAATGGTTTTTGACTTAAATCAATAAGGATGGAAACAATTCTGCAGAAAAATAGGAGCTCCAATATAGATCCAGCAGAGAAAGCTAAAGAGTCAAGTGAATTGTTTGGATTTGGGTTGACTACTAATTTCCTTTGCCTGAATAGTCTGAAATTATTAAATTTTATAAAAATGCAGAATGTGTTTCACTTTTGCTGCCCCATGGTTCATATTCTTGTTCTGGCATTTGGTAGTCAAATGTCCCTAGGTAAGATACATAACCTCCCAAGCTTCAGTTTGCTCATGGGCAAAATGGATGAAGAGAGTTAGGTAGAGCTAATCTCCCAGGTCATCTCCAGTTCTAGAATTCAATGAATATCTATCATACTCAGAGAATGTTCAATAAAAACTATAGAATGATGATGGCAACAATGATGATGTGGTAAAAAAAAAAATCTGTCATCTTTTAAACATTAAATATACCAGTGCTAGTTACACGGGAATCTGGTCTATTTCTTGTTGTATGCTATTGGATTAATCTTGAAATAAATTGAAGCATCGGTCATTGTATTAGTCATTCAAATGGCATAAAGCTGTCTGAAATAAAGGAAAGGATTATCACCATCTTAGTAATGGCTTCATGATTTCCAGTATTTAGTATCTTGGGATTGTGGGGTTTTATGACAGTCTAGTAATGGAGGCCAGTTTATGAGACCCAAGGGATCTGGAGAAAAAGCTGACCAGATGGACTTTTTTTCCTCAAAGAGGACCCTCTTATAAAACTACCCCTCAAATCCTGAAAAGGCTGCCAGGAAGGAGACTCATCAGTCCTGTGAGGGAAATCAGAGCCAGATGAAAGAAAGAAAGATTAACGTCAAGGCATCTGATACTTCCTGGGGTTTGCCCAACAGGCTGAGAGAGGCCAGTGACCAGATATTCACCAGAGGGGCCCACTAGGATAATGTCCTATCCCAGCTGCTCATTTCTATTTATAAGAAGAAAATAGGAACAGAATGAGAACATGGCTAATGATGTTCTTAAGGCTACAAGAAGACGTTAGTTCTCAAAAATGTCTGAGTGCTTGAATTCACAGACCATATTGAGTCAGCTCATCCAGTGGAGTGAATGCCATATGCTTAGCTACTGTTTTCCTCACTCACACCCACTTAAACTTAAGAGGCCACCTCTTTCAACCTCTTGCATTTTACAGATGACCCTTCATCTTATGGCACAAGAAAGAGTTTAGAAAATCTTCAATGAACTAACATCTAGAACAAAAATCAGAAATATTGCTGGACAGTCTTTAAGTTTAAAGGCAATAACTCTTAAAATGACTTTATCAAATATATCTGAGAATTAGCATAATGTAATTTAGTGACTCCCCAATTTTTTTTGTTCGAAAAACTGGTTTCAATAGGAGCAGCAAAAATGTGTTATGAAGGGTAATTTAATATTTTGTTACTGCTTGCTGTTCAATAAGTTCAGTTGTGTACAACTCTTTGTGATGCTATTAGGGGTTTCCTTGGCAAAGATACTGGAGTGGCTTGCCATTTCCTTTTTATTTTATAGCTCAGAAAATTAAAGCAAACAGGATTAAGACTTTTTCAGGGTCCCACAACAAGTTCTACAAAGCTTGTTATTGATTCGATGTAAGGAATTACCTCTGTTGACAAAATCGCTGGTCCTTCCTAATGTGTATCTTTATCACCAACCACAGTACCTTGTAAACAGTAGATGCTTAATAAAGATTTATTGAATTAATTATATTAGGGTTCATATAACCTTTTCCTTTTATATTTCATCATCCCTGCCATAACTCCTTGGTAACGCCTTGATGCTTTTGACCCTTATTCCCCATTTCAGTCTTGTTCTTTTCAGTCTTGGCTATTACAGATCATAGTTAGGGAACTTTAATTTATGTTTCTCTCCCAGTAAAGGGGCCTTACAGGTATTAATTACTCCAAAGAAAGAAGCTAAAGCCAAAGGAAAAAAAAAACATTTTCTAGAACAAACTACCCACCTCACAGTTACAATCTGTCCGCCATCCAGGACCACCCCATTCATCTGGGCAATAAAGATGGCGGCTACAGCTTCATATAATGCAGTTCCATCCATGTTAATGGTTGCTCCAACTGGTAGAACAAATCTAGTCACACGCTTATCAATCCCCAGATTTTCTTCCAGGCACCGAAAAGTGACAGGCAATGTACCAGCACTAAGACAAACATAGAAAAAGAGAGAGGCACATATAAACTCTTTGAGAAAATGGGATGAGGAAGCAGTTTTAGTTATTGAAGGGATCTTAGAGCTCAGTCAGTCAACAAGATCATCTAATCTAATTCCTTTATTTTGAAGATGAGAAACTAAATGACTTTTCCATGATCACACAGGTAAGTCAGTGAATGGCAAATTCAGAATCTGAACCTGAATCTTTTGAATCCACTGTTTCCACCTTAGCTTTTTTATTTTCATTCTTCAACTCACATGCTGTATTTGGAGAACCAAGTGATAAATTAAACAGCAGGAACAAGTCTAAAATTTAATTAAAACTTTAACATATTAGCTAGCAGAAACAAAAATATTTCTGGTTGGTCTCAATTTTCATTTCTTTTGACTGGTTGTTGTCAAAGAGGATCAAAATGACAGCACTATATTAGAGTCGAGCCACAGTCTGTCCAATCGTGGCTGATTAGATGGATGTAAGGTTGGAATGCTCTGCCAATTGAACACAAATAGTCCCTATGAACATTTTGGGTGGACTCTTTAACTTTGTATGTCTTGAGTTTCTTCTGAGCTAATTCAATTCTGTTTTGCTCACAGAGCACAGCATTTGCTCTAATGAGGACACACCATACCAGGCAGTCCTGTGCCAGTGTCTCTCATGTCATAGAATCAATTCTAAGGTTCTTGAGAGACGTAGAGAATATCCTTGTATCACTTTTTCTGACCACCTTGTGAGAACTTGCCATATATGAGTTCTCCATAAAATTATCCTTTTGACAAGCGTACATTTGACAACTGAACAATGTGGCCAGCCCAACCGAGTTGTGCTCTCTGCAGAAAAGTTGGAATGTTTGGCAGTTTAGTTCAAGAAAGATCCTCAGTGTCTGGTATCTTATCCTGCTCAGTGATCTTCAGAATCCTCCTAAGACAATTCAGATGGAAGTGATTCAGTTTCCTGGTGTGGAGTTTAATCCCTTTCTCCCAGAATGCACATACCCACCTGGACCATCTTGTCTGGTAGCATTTTGAAGCACAACTAAAGCCTCTTTTGTTTCAAAATTAAATGTTTGCCTGACTTAATTGGACTGCATCGACTTTGGATCAGGAGAGAATCTGCATGGACTCAGGAAGATTTTTATAGTGACCGAGGTAGAAAGGTTCTGTACGTTCCATGGGAACGACAGAAAAGCTCAATCCCAGGCTTTGGGAGGAGCCCCAGAACTGGCCGTTGAGATGCTGAGGACACTGGATAAGGATGTGTACATGAGTACATAAGCTGGGAGAGCAGCAGCACACTGGGAGAACGTGAAAATGATTCAACTCCCTGTTTCAGTGGGCTAATGGGCTTAGACTGACTCCTCAGGCTCTCTTTGGTCATCCATCACTGAAGCATGTGATCTAGATCTCTCCTCATACACACAATGGCATGACTTCACAGCCTCCCCTCCCAGAGCTGAGACGATGATTTCATGACCCATTTGGGTAAATGAAGATTCCTGAGAGCTCTTGGACAAATCCCTTAAATAGAAACTTCGTATTACCAAATGTTTTACTGTGTTACTGAAGGTTTCCAGGGGCCAGGAAGAGCATTCCCATATGGATGGAACTTGGGGAATGACAAAGGAAATGTCTCCAAGTACAAATTACATGGAAAGCAGTGCAGGTGTCTGGGGCCAAGCTTTGCCTCAGAACACCATTGTTATCTGCTTTTAGGGCTTGACTGGTATTTTAATGAATATATGACCAAGAAAGAAAAAAAAATCCCAAATGGGGACAAAACAAATTGGCAAAACCCTAACATTTCTTTTGTTTGTTTCTGTTAAACAGAGTCTCAGAGGGACTGGATCTGTGATTTCATCGGGATATATAGGGAACTCCCAATTTAAAAAAAACTAAACCAAAACCTTCTTCTATTGATGCAGAAAAGCACTTGATGTATAACTCATAGTTTTGTAGAGACCTCAATATTAAGAGGTTCTTAATCTAGGGTCTGTGAACTAAAATATACATATATATATATAATATAAAATAATTATAAAATATATATGTAAAATATATGTTTATTACATTTATGCACACATATATTAAATATAATGTATATATATTAAATATTTGTAATATATGTACATATATTTATATTTTATGTTTATATATTTATATGTGCATATAAATATATTTATAACATAAATATGTTTAAAATTTATACTATATACATAAATGTTTATATATCATGTTCATATAGTTATATATGCATATGTTAAATATATAAACATTTATAAAATATGTGAATATATTTGATAAAATTTTATTAAAATATAAAAATAAAATATAAGCATATGCTGGCAACTATATTTCAACATAATTGCTTTCCCTTTTAATACAGTGTATTTTATTTCATGCTTTTAAAACCTTTATTCTGAGAAGGGCTTCATAAGTCTCACCAGAATATCAAAGGAGTTCAGGACACACGATTCCTGTCTGAAAGAATTGTCTGAGGCATTGAGAGTTACAGTGACTCACTGATAGTCATACAACTAATATGTGTCAGAGGTGCTTGATTTACCCCTAGGGGCAGCTGTTTATTATGCCATACTGGTTCTCTGCTATCAGGTGAAAAATAATCATCAACATTTATATGTATTTGAACTCTTCAAGGACCTATGAGGTCCAACATATATGGACAAGGAAATTGAGGATCAAAGGGATTATAACTTTGGGTCATAGATTTGGAAATAGAATGTTTAATGTATTGGTCAACCTGCCATTTGGGGGAGGGGATGAGGGGAAGGAGGGAAAAAAATTGAAACAAAAGGTTTGGCAATTATCAATGCTGTAAAATTACCCAGACATATAACTTGTAAATAAAAAGCTATTAAAAAAAGAAATAGAATGTTTATCTTGAAGGTTGCCTAGTTCAGGTCCTGCATTTTCCATATTAGTAAACTGAGGCACAGAGATGTGCACTTGTCCCAAGTGGAAGAGTTGGGATTGGAACTCAGTTCCTCATCTTCAGTCCACTGTTCTCTCCATTATGCTGCACTGTCTTTTTGAATAGTATATTTTTCTCTTCCGACATTTAGTGTATTTGGGCTTAGGCCACCACAAAGATGAAAGAGGGCAAAGAAGATGAGGCTTCTGCTTGGCCCCAGAAGGTAGAACTAGGAGCAATGGAGCGAGTTCCAAAGAAGCAGATTAGGGCTTGATAAAAGAATTCAGAAAGACTGCAGACATTCACAAGGTCTTCAAACATGAGTTGGATGACCACTTTTCTGACCCACTGAAGTACAGATGCTTTTGGTCCCTTCTAGTTCTGAACTCCAGTGATTTTGTAAAGACAAATTTTAGAATTAGAGTTGATCCAATGCAGGTGCTTCTTGCTGGAAGTCTTCAAATAAATACTGTAGGTTGGACCCTGTGATCTTTTCCTATACTAAGATTCTAGGACAAATCACTGCATCCTTAAGGAAGATGAAGGATGGTTCTCAGGAAGGCAGTGGGGAAAGCATTAAAGTTGATGAGCTTGGATTTAAATTTTATAGCCATTGCTTAAGATGTTGGCAAGTCACATGACTTTTCTAGTTTACATCCCTTTATGTGTAAAATGAGAGAGCTGGGCTAAATTGTCTCTGAGTCCCTCTTATTCCACATTTATGATTCTGGGATAATATACTAGTTGGTCTTAATGCATCTGCAAAACCAGTTGGGAGTACTTACCACTTCTCTGACTTCTTATGCCCAGGCAAGGGTCTCAGGAGTCAGTCTATTTCTATCTATTTTTGCTTTAGATGCTATAAAAGTCCACTTAGAGCTATCTCATAAAGGGAAGCCTTTTTCTTGAGTCCTGGCCTAATTAGGACCAAGATAATTTTCTTCTACCTGCCTCTTGCTATTTTAATGAGATATTATATTTTATTTCTGCACACACACCCCCCCCAACTACACCCATAGACACACACAACCCATCAGGTAAGAGCTAAATGCAATCATACAGAATGACTATCCAGAGATGGTCTCATAGCAGTGAGATCTTGGAAATATATAAGCCTCAGGCCACTCAAGGCCCATTGGTGTCCATTAATTCTCATTACTTCACTCACTGGTACATAGTGTCACCCAAGGGCTATGCAATGATTCAATAGACTTTGGCAAATGAGGGAGTAAGGAAGCAAGAGCTCTCATCTTTGTACAGGGTGAATTTAATTGAGAGAAGAAAGAAAAGAAAAATCATTCCAAATGGTTGTTTGGATGTCTTTGGCTCTTTCCTGCATTGAAGGCTTGTGTGAGTTTATAAAATCTCAGAATAACAGGGGACCTCCGAGTCCATTTATCCATACTCCTACCTCACTGAAGAGTTGTTCTACAGCATGTCCAACAAACAGGCTTCCAGCTTGTGCTTGAAGACCTCCACAGATGGGTCCAAGTCTCCCGAGGAAGCCCATTTCACCTTTGAAGAATGCTAATGAGAAGCAACTTTTTTCTCTGACATCCAATCTAAATTTATTTATTTGTCAATCCTAAGAGTAATTATACTCCGGTAAGCCCAAGACTTCATTTACTAAACAGTCCTTCTCATAATTAGAGTCAGCTATCCTGAATCTCCTATCTTCTCTTTAAGGTAAAACACATCCAGCTACTATACAGAGAGCAGCTAAAGCTCTTTACCATTCCAGTTTCTGCTGCAAGTCAAAAAAACAGACCATCAACCAACTGCCCCCATAGCAGAGTCCCCATGTTGCTAATGTCTTCACGTTGTTGGGTTTTTATCTCTCCACATGATGTTTGACAACAATTTTAGGAGGTCATTTCTGGGTCTTCATTCTTCTGGCTTTTTTTCTGCAAAACAGTCTAGTAGCATGTGTGTGCTCATTGAGAAAAACTAATCAACCATACTTGATTTCCTGATGTGGTACATAAGCTGCGGAGGCACAAAGAACACTGATGTGACTGTCTAAAGACTTGATCCTTTCCCCTATGACTCTGAGGGTTAAATACCGATGGGTTGATGTTTAGCACACAATTCCTGGCAGTCGTTTTCTCCAAGGAAATTAGTTAAATATCAATTTTTAAGAAGAAAAAAATTTGACATTTACTATTTGTCTATTTCCATCACTCTGGATCTCAGTTTTCTCCTTTATAAATATAAGGATATTAGACTCAAGGGTCTCTACAATCCTTTCTAAGTCTACCGTAGCATAGGATATACTAGCATCATAGATCTAGAGGTGTAAGGGATCTCAAAGGCCATCTAGGAAAACTTCATTTTCACAGAAAAGGAAACTGAGGTCCACAAAGATGATTTGACTTACTCAAGGGAAGATGTCACACAACTCTAACTCTTCAGAGGTCTTTTAACATCTTTGAACCTCAATTTACACATCTGGAAAATATACCTCCCCTCCTTCCCTTCTTATTTGGAGGACCCAATGAGAAAATGTATATAAAGTGCTTTATAGCTCTTAAAGGAATCTACCACTCACAACTATGATGATGATGATAACATTAATAATGATGAATCATTTTTTAATGCCCAAAAGTAATACCAGAGAAAGGAGCAAGAATTGACTCTGGGATTTGTAGACCAAAGATAGTTCCTTGGAGCTGTTAATTTTCTTTCATAGGTATAGCTGGAATTTTTATGACTAGAGACATTAAGGCACATTGGAAGTTCCATGGTCCAGAAAGAAATGGAGGGGGAAAAGATTCTAAGAGATCCCACCATTCTTTTGCAACTAACAGCCTGGATCTAGGTCATATGGACAATTTCCCATGTTCTCTTGCAAACTTTTATTTTCCCTGATATCCAATTTTGTTGATTTCCCTTCTGTGGATTTGTTAGGATAAAATCAGAATCATGTCATTTTGGAAACCACTGGTGATTGAAAATGCAAAATCCAACTCATGAAAGGATTGGAAGATTTCTTTCCTTTTGTCCCTGGGATCTCTCTTGGATTTCTTCTATATCAGGCTTGTCTGGTAAATGAAGGAAGAGCATCTCTATTAATGTCACGTCTACCCATGAGAAACTTGTTCTGGCTGCAAATTGGAAGTTCACATGGAGTTCAGAGAGCTCATCAGGAAGCAAACTAGCTGATGGATTCTGATTTGTCTCCAAGAGATGCCAAAGTGTGTAAGTCCTTTAAATATTCCTTATATACTCAGAATCTGTTCTGCTTTGGAAGAATCATTCTCCAGAAATTCAAAGCAAGGGGGCCTCCCTAACAGGGTATTTTCCAAAAAGATGAATTTGGAGGGTTTCAGAGTTGAGAAAAATAATGTTTCATGACAGGCTTTTGTAAGCCTTTTTTTTTTAATGGGAACATGACCCAATAATTCTATTGTTGTCTCTGACAGCATTAGCAAAACAGCAAAGGAAAACTGTCTGTTCAAAGATTTTCACGGCAGTGTTATTCATAATTGCAAAATCCTGGAAACCAATAGAAAAGTCCAGCAGTGGGAGAATGTTTAAATAAATTGTGGAACTTCAAACGCAATGGAATTTTATAATGTAATGAAAACCAGCACACATGAGGAATACAAGAACTCAGTATGGAAAGATTCGTGAAATAATGCAAAGGGAAAAAGAAAAACAATATATTCACCAAAGACATTTAAAGCAAATGAGAATTTGTAATCGGTTTTGCTTTTCTTGCCTTTTCATTGGATGGGGAAGGGAGAGAAAGTAAGATAATTTGGAACCAAACAAAAAAGAATAAAATCTGTGCTTTAAAAAATATTAAATAAATAAAACATTAATAATAATAATAAAGTGAATGAAAACAAAACATCCAATCCATATAATCTATCTATTATAATCCCATATAAGGGATCCCAATCCATATAAACCCATATAAGGAAACGTTTTCACTTAATCTTATGGTTCCTCTTTTACTTGAATAAATCAATCAAAAGAATGGGATAGTTTTAAATATGTAATTAGATATGAGTAGCAATCTATGATTTCTTTACATAGTGTGAATCTCTTAGTGACAGGATTCAAATTGGGTCTTCCTACTATTACTAATAGTAAGTATTTATATAGCACTTTAAGGTTTGCATAATACATTTTATATGTATAGATACACACATATATAGGTAAAATTTTATGCATATTTGTACATATATATATATATATTGAACATAGCATTTTACACATATAATTATATATACCTATATGTGTAAAATACTATATTCTGTATGTATATGTGTATATATTGATGCATATAGATAAAGATGTGCATCTATATATAAATATATATATATATATACACATAGATATATGTATATGTAAATATAAATGTATACATGTATAAATATGTGTGTGTATCTCTATCTATCTATCAATCTATTATCTATCTATCTATCTTCTGGGTCAAGAAAAAACCTAAACTAAAGGGGAAGTGATTAGCTAGGAAGAGTGGTCATTACTATTGATAGCATATAAAAGGCAGGTGCTACACAATTATTTTAAATATAAATCATTGCTAAGCAGGCATAGTTTGTTGATGTTCAATGCTGAAACAATCTTACATTTTTGATGTTTTGTTTTTAAATTTATTTTTTAATTTTTTTACATTTTTGAAAAGGAGATAAAATTAGAGAGATAGAGACAAAGAGAGAGGCAGAGGCATACAAAGACTGACACAGAAATAGAGAGACAGAGAAAGATACAGAGAAAGACAGAGAGAAGAGGGAGATAGACAGAGAGACACACACAGAAAGAGAAAGGGGAGATAGAGAGAGGCAGAGAAAGAGACAGGGAGAGAAAGAGACAGAGAAGAGACACACACAGAGAGAAACAAAAACAGAGAGAGAGAGAGAGAGAGAGAGAGAGAGAGAGAGAGAGAGAGAGAGAGAGAAAGAGAGAGAGAGAGAGAGAGAGAGAGAGAGAGAGAGAGAGAGAGAGAGATCGATCTATGGGGAAACCAAATAGTCCAAGTTACAGTTAATTTCATTTAGAAATCTTGGTACAAATTGAGTATGGACATATTATATAAAATATTAGCAAAGAAGCATTAGTCAGGATTCATTTCTTCCTAGTGAACAGTTCCTAGAAACATGTATAGAAAGGCAGCAAGGCAGTGTGCAGTGTAGGGTTTGATGTCAGAAAGACCCAGGTCTGAATCTTGTCTCTAATTCTTACTAGCTGTGATTTCCATGGGTAAGTCACGTAAACTATCTGAGTCTCAGGAGAGTATCTCAGATCCTTTACTAAGTTACAAATGAGATTGGTTGCATTTGGGTGGAATTTGATAGTCACTAAGATCACTTCCAACTTTGAACTCATAAACACTTGACATATTGACAATCTCTTAGAATAACCAGAGGCCCTTGCTTGGAATCCTTGCTCAATCACATTCTTTCTTCAAAGCTATTCTTCTCTAATAAAAGCTCTGGTCTTTATGACAAAAGAAGCCAGTGACAAAGAGTCAGGAAAAGGAATGATGGAAGAGAGAGAAATGACTTCTTGGATCCTCTACCTGGAAGCTGTGCCCAGGGCTGTGATCCAGGCTTGAAAAATACCAGCAAAAAAGGAGAAAGGGTTTTTCCTGGTGACCACGAAGTAAAGCAAAGGGAGGAAGATGCCTCCATGGATGATGAGACCCACAATCACGGTGACCATGTACATCCCCAGTTGCCTGGCGACCACTTCCAAGTCCTTGATGGCGATGATTTTTCCACAAATGAGGCAGGCAATACCCAGGGGAGAATACCTACAAACAGAAAAGGCAAAAGAAAATGCATTGAATAAAGTGGGATTTGACTCTTCAATATACTTGTCCCCTTAAAGATAAATGGCTTTTCCCATTTGGCTGGCTCCTCTGTGTTCTACTACACCCTATTTACTTAAGTGCTTTAAGGTGTGGAAAATACCTTACAAATGGCTCATATTCATCTTAGAACAACCCTATGAGATCAGTGTTAGATGGTTTTCATCTATAGACGAGGAAACTGAAGCAGATGGAGTTACTGTCTTGTTCAGGGTCTCAAAGTTAGTGACAGGATTCAAATCAGGTCTTCCTATTATTACTAATAGTAAGCATTTATATGGGGTGTTCTTCTTTTTTATAATATATGATCGTTCTCTCTGGGATCAGGTTTCTCGGGGAGGTTTTTTGGAGGCATCCTTAGTTTCAGTTCAAAGTAATAATCACTCCAAATGCAGCCAGGTGCTAAAGTAGTTCTTTATTGTTTCTTCCAAAATAGCCCAGTTAGCTTTCTTTGATTCCGAGAGCTCTTGTTGCTAGTTTCAGCCTCTCTCTGAATCTTGGTTCTGCCTGACTACAGATTAGCTTCTCAATCTCCCGAACTGAGCTCTCACTCTGTCAATCTTCTGAAGTGACTTCTGGCTCTAGCTCAACTCCGACTCGTGGCTTCTTCTGAACTAACTAACTAAATGGTTTGCATAACACATTTAATATATATATATATATATACAAAATTCTATGCATATTTGTATATTGAGCATAGCATTTTACACATATAATTATATACACCTATACATGTAAAATGCTGCATTCTGTATGTATATGTGTATATATTGATGTATATGAATATCGATATGCACATATATGAGTATATGTATATACATATAGATATCTGTATATGTAAATATAAATGTGTATATGTATAGATATGTGTGTATATCTATCGATCTGTCATCTATCAATCATTTGACATTTATAATAACCCAAGTTGATAGTTGATACTGCCACTTTCCCATTTTACAGATGAGGAAACTGAGGCAGGGAGGTTAAACAACTTTCCCAGGGTCACACAGCTAGCTAGTAAGTGTCTGAGTCAGGATTCCAGCTTGAGTCCTCCTGATTCCCCATCCAGTCCAGGCGGCTGCCTCTAAGTTGTTGGGCTGTCAAAAGGGCCATAGATTCAAGGGATGTTATTTATGTCTTGGCCAAGTTAGGCTCCGGGATTTAGTTGTACTTGTTTTTATAATAAACAAAGCCTTCCTCTAGATTTCTCCAGTAAAAGGAAATAGTCATCACTGTTTCATGGAGACTAGAAATTGAGAGAAAATATCAGTGTTCAGCTTTGTGATGCTATCTTCTATGACTTGGAGAAGGATACTTCTCTTCCCTGATCTTCTGGTCTCAGCTCTATAAAACTAGAAATGTGGGTAGCATGTCTGTCTATCTCTCCTTCTCTCTCTGTCTCTCTGTGTCTCTGTCTGTCTGTCTGTCTGTCTCTTGCTCTTTCTCTCTGTCTGTCTCTCTCTCTCTCTTTGTCTTCCTCTCTCCATATCTCTGTGGGTGTTTGTCTCTGTTTCTGTCACACACACACACATACACACACACACACACACACACACACACACACACACACACACACACACCCCTTTTGCTCTTTGGGAAACAGGTGGTAATTTAACCCAAGCATAACAAATGCAACAAAGCCCTCCTGCTTTGGAATAAATGAGTCACAGAGACATAAAATTAAACCTGGGAGGGACCATAGAACACAATGTATGTTATAGTTGGAAGACACCTTAAAGGTCAATTAGTCCTATGTCTTATTTTACAGGAGCAGAAACTGAGCCCCAGAGGGTCAAAGTGATTTTCTCTTGGCTATACCTGAGAGGGCAGAATCCAGGTTAGAATTGGTTAAATTATAGAGCTCTTAAAGCCAAGGACCCAGATTTCTTTTTTAAATCTTTATGACTCTGGGGCTCAGCACAATGCCTTACATATATTAGGTATTATATTTGAATGAATCTTCATCTCCTGATTTCTAGTCCAATAGTCTTTCTATACAGCAACCTTGAAAGGGAGAGCCAGCAGAACAAGTGAACAGCCTAAATTGGCTAATATATTATTTCAATGGAAACAAACAAATAAGAGAATAAATGACTAAAAAAATGGATGGATGATTGAAGAAAGGAAAGGAAGGAAGAAAGAAAGGAGGAAAGGAAGAAAAGAGGGAAGAAAGAAAAAATGCAGAAAAGAAAGAAGACAAGAAAGAAAGAAAAGAAAGAAAGAAAAGAAAGAAAGAAAGAAAGAAAGAAAGAAAGAAAGAAAGAAAGAAAGAAAGAAAGAAGAGAGGAAAGGAAGGAGGAAGGGAGGGAGAAAGAAAGGGAGAGAAGGAGGTAAAGAAGGAAGGAAGGGAAAGAAGGAAGGAAGGAAAGGAAGAAAAGGAAGGGAGGGAGGGAGAATTGATTATTCCAGGTTAGAACATTATCAATGTAAAAATTTAAGTGGTTTTGATCATTAGAAATGGTTAGATAATGCTTATTCCAAGAAGAATAGTTTTACTCTTTAGTAAGAATGTTCAAGGAGACGCCATCACTTTCCCTGGTTCTACTTTCTAAGGTGGTATTGGAATTGAAGTCTTCCTAATTTCCAAATCTGGCAATATTCCCATTCCTCTATTTGTTTCTCCAATAGCATGAGGTTAAACAACTTTCCAAGGGTCACACAGCTAGTAAGCTGTGATAGCATGAGGTTAAGATTGCCTCCAATAATGTAGATCATATAGCATCCATGGCCTTCCATCCTTAACTCTGTTGGGTGCCTTCCCATATTTTT
Source organism: Antechinus flavipes (assembly GCF_016432865.1). Lineage (NCBI taxonomy): Eukaryota > Metazoa > Chordata > Mammalia > Dasyuromorphia > Dasyuridae > Antechinus > Antechinus flavipes. Next base: position 229,506,710 of record NC_067403.1, read on the forward strand.
ATCACAGGAGTGCGCCCACTGTGTTGGAAGCCTTCCTTCCTTCCACTTACTCAAGTGTTGGAAATGACAATTTGCTTCATTCTTGGACATTTCTACAGCAGGGAGACAGGCACGGGGCACTGACATGACGTGTAGAGGGACCCCCTTAGACTGGAGGCTCCTTGAGGGCAGCGTCTGCCCCTTCTCTGCAGTCTAAGCCCAGTCCATTGAACATGGTAGGTATGTAATGAAACATAGCTATTGATTCAAACTGGAGACCCCTGAGGGGGCTTCAGAGAATGAAGCTATGGAGCGATTTTAATCTTCATTTTCCACTTTCCAGGCATGCAGACACCAACAATAGCCCCATAGATCACTGTCAGTGTTTCAAGGGCAAGAGCTCTGGGAGGCTTAGAAATTGTGAGTAACTGGGCGAATATACTTTCATATAAAAGCAAAAGAGCATTTATCCTCATGAACACAAATAATCAATTCTTTCCCAAACAACATTTACCCTTTAAAAAGCAGTGAGCAGACACACATTAAGAGCTGTTTGGGGTCTCCATTTGTGTTTCCTTTCTTTGCCACAATCCAGGGATGAACCATTCACCCAATGGAGAGGAAATATTTTCATTGATACAAGGGTTTGACTTCCTCAGCAAAATGTCAGTGTCAAGGCTGAATCGATCTGTGTAAGGTAGCAGATTATAGGCTGGGGATGCTGCTCTGTGTTAGTTCAGTAGCTTGCTGGGATAGAGGAGGCTCAAATTGTCTTTGGAGAGTAGAATATATGGGCCTAGCAATTACTGGTTATAATTAATTCTGGCGTCAGTAGGCCTTTGTTAACCAAAACTACCCAGTCCCCCGGGGAAAAAAGTCTTAGAGCAGAGGGCCAGAATGCAAAACAGGAGGACAATTATTATCCAAGTCTGTGGAATCTTTTCTTTTGATATCATTTCTCTACAAAGGATGGGGGAGAATTGGGGAGATGGGCTGGGAAACAAATCACTTTGGCCTGTGAGTAATTGAGTGCTCCATCAAGGATTACTATAACTCTCACTATCTGAGTGACTTTAAAACAACTCACTAAATATTCTCAAGCCTGTTTCCTCATCTGTGAAAAGAGGGCATTGGATCAAGTAGCTTCTTTTTGGTTTCTTGTAGTTCTAATTTTCTTTCTCTGGGTCTCAGCTTCTTTATCTGTAAAATGCTGCTGCCAAATTGATCTTCCTTTAGCATATATCTGACTATGTTACAAATCTATCCAATAAACTTCTGTGACTACTTTTTCTAGGATCAAGTCTAAAATCCTCCACCTGTCTTTTAAACAAGCTTCCTCCAATCTAACTTTTAGCCACATTGAACATTACTCTTCCTCTGGTGAGTCTGTGATCCAGCCAAAGAAAACTTCTCTCTGTTCCTCACATACGACACTCCAACTTCCTTTCCTAAGCATTTGCATTGGTTGTCCTTTATTTCTGAAATATTCTTGCTTTTCACCTGTATCCCTTCTCCTTCCAAACTCCATTCATGCACTGCTTTCTACATAAAACCTTTTATGGTCCTCCAAATGCTAGAATTCTCCTCCCTAATTTTGTATTTATTTTCTTTATATTCTTTATATCTATTTTCTCTACATATTTCTATTTATAATTGTATATATTCTCTTTATATTCTATATATATTCTCTCTCTCTCTATATATATATATGTATAAATTTAGATAAATTATAAGCTCTTTGAGGGCAGTCGATTTCATTTTTATTCCATTAATAGCATACTACCTGGCCCATAACACACATTGCTTTGATGATGCATTGATGGACAGGAGGAGAGCTCACTTAAATGAAATCAGGGTGTCTGAATTGTTAAAATATTTGAAGAAGCTATTCCAGTAGAAATGGCAACAGATGAGAATGGATCTGGCTATTCAGAAGTATTAACCTTATTATTGTACATTTACAAACTGTTCTTCTAAGGATCTTTGATCAGGCTTGGAAGGCTCTGAATGGATACTTTAAACATGTGGCTGCCACATGAACTTCAGTTCTCACAAAATGAATGCCTGAAGTCTCAGCTTCATCTGGGATCTAACAGTCAGCCTCTCGGATTCAGAGAGAATCAATTATTTTATAAACAACATTGTCCAAACTGATTTGACCCAGCTACCAGGATCATTGTTTTATGGGGCTTTTAAGCACACATTGTGAGCATAACAGCTCTCTCCTGTTCTGTGCCCATCCAACCAGACAGCAAAGCTGGCTTGGGTCGTTAATAGTTTGCGTCTCTCTCAGAGACTAACTGGGCAGTTAGAGATAACCGACATCAATTCAATGAAGTGCATATGTATGAAGCCGAAGACTGTTGGTCTTGCAGCCCAATGGCCTGGATCCTCTGGGAGGCAGCTTCATGGAGAACATGTGTGTCTCATCTCCCTGCCAATTTCTAGCCCAGATTTCACAATCCTTGGCTTGTCTATAGGCAGAAATTCAATCCAATAAATATTTATTAAGCTCATGCCAAATGAAAGCCACTGTATTTAAATTTAAATTAAGAATATTTTAAAATTTAAATTAAAAGTCTCTGTCCTCAAGGAGCATGTGTTCTCTTGCAAAAGGTGGAAGGAGATGCGGAGGGAGGGACATAACATGCAAACATATTTACATGATAATATGAAGAGACAATACTCAGATCTGGAAGGAACAGAGAATAAAGAATCAAGCCCCTGAGAAAGACAGAAATGTTTAGTGCTAGAGGTAAGGAGAGATTGTATTCCAGGCACAATGCACAGCTTCTTCGAAGGCAGGTGGTGGAATTTGAGATTTAGGGAGATGTCAGTGGGGTTGGCACCTGAAGTGAGTGAAGGGAACTAATATAAGGCAGGACTGGAAAGGTAGTCAGGTGCCATATTGTCATGGAGGCACTTGTCTGGAAAATGCAAATAAAACAAAAATCTACTTCTCCTACAAGGATGGAGATTTTACCTCTGAACTGGAGTTTCTTCCTCTGTAAAATGAGGAGATAGCACAAAGCCAGAGGATCTTAACTTTTTTTGACTCAAGGATCCGGCTGTTTGGGAAAGTATATGGCTCCCTTGTCAGATTAATGTTTTTAAATGTATAAAATAAAATACATAGTTCTACCAAGGAAAGCAATCATGTTACAATAAGATTATTATCATATCTCTAAAACAACTTTATTGATTCCAGGTTAGACAACTCTGACCTAGATCTCTCTACAACCTAAAAGAACACTGAATATGGATTCCCTGGATCATAGGATTCAAACCCCAGCTCAGTCACTTGCTATCTTTTGGACAAGCCTTTTTCTTTCTCTGGGTCTCAGTTTTCTAATTTGTAAAGTGAGGTCATTGCATTACATGGCCTGCAAGGCTTCATAAAGCACTAAATATACGATCTCTTTCAACTCTGATGTGTTCAGGCTCCCTTCATTTTTGTTTCTATGTGCTTGCCAATGGCCTCCATTACCATTTTTGCTTTTTTTTTTTGTATATCTCCATTCCCAATTTTACTGGTTGAGTACATCCCAAAAGATGTGAAAGGGTAAGTGTCTCAGGCTTCTCATGCTAAAAACATGAGTTCATCCTTCAGTCCTTGAAAGCAGAAAGGCTGGGGTCTTTATCTGCTCTCTTTGCAATATGATTGTATTTTTCCTGGAAGCTCTGCAAAGAAGAATTTTTATCTATTTCCTTAAGGGGTCAAAATCCCCTTTGGAGAGTTCTCCTTTGCTCTGGCATGTTCCTTCCCTCTTAGGTGTGATCCAACGCGGTCTAGAAATTCTCTGCTTTTAATCTGTCTTTGGCCCGCTCATGCTCAGCTTTTTCCATCAATGATTTAAATGAAAACAAAGAAGGCATGTTTATCAACTCTTACAGCTGGGAGGGAAAGTTAATGAGTTGGAAGATAGAATCAGTATAAAAAAAAATCGGCAAGCTGGAATGGTGGAACAAAACTATTCCTACTAAATGTCATCTTATAAAAATCCTTCCTTTTCACTGAAAACACAAGCTACTGCATGAGGGAATGTGGCTAAGCAGGCTTAGGGGCTTAATTCTCCAGGATATACTATGATGTGATGGGGGGAAAGCTAATTGGATCCCAGGCTATGTTTAGTGAGAGACAGTTTCTAGAAAGAGGGAGATAATAATCTCACTTGCACTTTCTGCATCTTAAAAACATAAGGGGTATGGTCTAAAATTATTTCCTGTGAAAAATGAAAATGAGGTATATGTAATTGGGAAAAAGGAATATGGGGCAAAAGAGCATGATGGGTAATATGTCCAAATAGCTGGACCTTACTGGGAAGGATTAGGATGATAGATTTGGGGCTGGAAGGGATCTTAGGGGCTATTGAGGCTAACTCCTTTATTTTACAGATGGGGGAACTAAAACTGAAAGGGGTTAAGTGCTTGGTCTAGAGTTACCCAGCTAGTAAGTTTTGGAGGCAGGATTGGAACTCCTACCTTCCTAGCTTGAGGCGAAGTCAGGCAAAAATCCAATTCCCTATAAATTTTAACCATGATTACTAGTTCTTATTTTCTGAAGCCATACTGAATTAAATTTGAATTAGAGAGGTCAAAAAATGTAATGAAGTTGGTGAGATTTTTTTCCCTTGGATGCATTTGTAAGGAGTACAGAGATATTGTTTGTCATTCCAATTAAGTGTAAGCTCATTAAGGGCAAGAATTGTTTGGTTTTCTTTTTTTGTATCTCTGGCACATAGCACAGTGACCCACACACAGTAGGAGCTTTAACAAATGCTTATTGAAATGAATAGATAGAAAATAGAATAAAAGTCAACAGTAATCTCAGTTTTCAGTCTTGCTCGCAATTTGATTTATCTGTCAAAAACAAGGGAATCTGTGGAATTAATGTTGAAAAGATCTCCTTGCCCCAATTCCATTCAGTCCTTTGTGGTATTCTTAAGCATATCCCCCAGGATGATTTGAAGGGGGGACTGACCCATGATTTATGGATATAATTTATGGATATAGAAAGGAATTTTGGATCATAACTCAAATTGCTTAAAATGAGGGACTAATAAACCACAAAAAGAGAAAATTAGTTCAAAACACAGACTTAAAAAAAACTCGGTTATTTTATAATTAGCTGACTAGGTGTGGCTGGCTGAGTTTTGTAGTCACAAAGAATTAAAGATGGCCCCTGGAGTTTTCAAACTATAGAGCAGACAGATTTTGTCATAATATCTTTGGCGATCACATAAATCAATTCAGCAATAAAACTAAAAAGACTCGTGTAGAACTGGTGGGCTGGAAGGTTTCTCTTAACTTTACATCAAACAAAATTGCCATACTCTTTCCATCTAGAAGCTATATGACTGTCAAGGATGTCATAAACGGGATTCTTGCATTGAATAATATACCAGACTATGACCTCGAAGTTCTCGTGTACTTTTCAGATTCTCCATTATAATCCATATGTAAATCCATCCTTCTATATTTCTGGAAAAACCAAATATAAATAAGTCACACTTACCACATGATCATGGTCACTAACTTCATGACAATTTCGTTCAGGATGTTGAAAAATTCAACCATCAGCTTGGCCTGTTCTCCCATCTTCCCCATGGCGATGCCGAAAGCAATGAAGAAACCTATCAGACCTGTTGGATGAATCACATCACATGGAAGGACATATGATAAAGAAGGTGTTTTGCCTTTTTTTATTACCACTTCAGAAGAGAGGCTCATAAACTTCAAGGTGTAAGAGAAAGGTAATGGAGTCATCTCTAATCAGATCAAAGAGCTGGATGTTAAATTTTCTATAAGAGCATTTACATCTCAGAAATTGGCAAATTCTGCAAGTCATGACTTGGTTTATTATTTTGTTGATATCTAGGCTAAAGAAAGTGATGGAGAAAATGTTAATATATAAATTAAACTAAAACTGTACCATGTTTTATCTATATGTGTGTGTATATATATATATATATATTTTTTTTTTCTTTTTCTTTTTCTTTCCTTCCCCCTGCTCCACAGAGTCGGTTGTTAAACACCTCTGTCTGTAAGGGACTTTAAAGGTAATTTAATCCAAAACTCACATGGAAAAGACAAGGTAGGTGGAAAGCAGAAAATTTTAGTGATTTGTTGAGGTTGACTTTATGCCCCTTTCCTTCCAATTCTCTCCACTTCAGCCAAAGTGACTTGCTAGTTATTCGCTGAATATTTGCATCTACACTTTTGACTTTGTGGACTTCCATGCTGCTCTTTAGCTGTATTCTAACCCTGGAACATCCTTTAACATCTGAAGCCTTTTCACCCTGGTACTTTTCACCATGATGACAACCCTTTTCTCCCATTGGTGAATCCTCCCAGGGCCTTCACTTTGGGAAAGGGCCCAGGCTGTCCATGCTTCCTTGTTTCTAACTTTTTGGACTTCCATACCAAGTCCCTGCATTGGTATCATCAGCTTACTTCCTGTTCAGAGAATTACAGCTGGTTGTTTCAGTCATGTCCAATTCTTCATGACCCATTTGGGATTTTCTTGGCAAAGATATTGGAGACGTTCCCCATTTGCTTCTTCGGTCCCTTTTACAGATAAGGAAACTGAGGCAAACAGGGTTAAGGGACTTGCCCAGGGACACACAGCTAGTAAGTATTGGAGGCCAGATTTGAACTCAAGAAGATGAGTCTTTCTGACTGCAGGCCTGAAACTCCATCCACTGTACCACTTAGACGTATAAATCCAATAATTGATCACTTAAAAATAAATGTTATTACATTTCACAATAGAAATTTCTTACCCCTGGATAACTATATCTCTCCTTAACATTTTCCATATGAGCAAGATTATGGTGTATGCCACAATTAGAATCATAAAGCAGCTGAATTCATTTTCATTCCAATCTGAAGGTTAGCTAGTCCCTTTCCTTCTCCTCCCTGCCTATGAAATCACTTATAATAGAAATCCATATAATCATGAATTAATCAGGGAAAGGCTTGTTGGGATTTGGGGGTTACATTGCAAATGTTAAAGCTCACACTGCAGTACTGGAGAGGGGGGCGCAGCCAGCAGATGTTCTCAATGAAGTTATATGAGATCATTTAGGCCCACCCTTTCATTTTACACACAAAGAACAAGGCCCAGAGAGCTCATGGGATGATAGGACCACAGCTTGAGAGCTCTAAGGACCTCAAAAGCCACCAAGTCCAACCCTTCACTTTACAGATGGGGAAACTGAGGCCAGGGAGGCAAAGAGTCTTGTCCAAAGATGCCCCGGTAATCAATTATAGAGATAACTTAAGACTTTTCCAGCTCCAAATGCAAGAGAATGTTTCTATAATGTGTGTTATTGAAACCCTTACACCAAGACCATGTTTTTCTTTGGCTTCTTGTAAAGATATCCTAGGATATCTCCAGATCTCTTAAAATCTATTGTGGATTAATACATATTCACAAATTAAAATAATAAAATCCATTTTCATTCTTCTTTTGATACTGACACAAACCTCACTATGAAATTAATCAGACATTGCTTAAGAATACAAGACTATTTGTATTTAGAATACAAGACCTAAAATAGTTTGGGTAGATTTTAAACATATGGTTTTTAATCTTTTTTCCTTCCTTCTTCCCTCCTTTCCTCTCTCCCCTTTCCCCTCCCTCCATCCCTTCCTTCCTTCCTTCCTTCCTCCCCTTTTTTCCTTCCTTCCTCCCTTTCTTCCTTCTTTCCTCCCTCCCTCTCTCCCTCCCTCCTCCTTCTTTTCTCTTTCTTTCATTTCTTCATCCCTTCCCCTTCCTTCCTTCCTTCCTTCCTTCCTTCCTTCCTTCCTTCCTTCCTTTCTTCCTTCCATTTTTGAATCTAAGAAAATAACTGGTTTGATTACATTTTTCATTTTTTTGATTGGATGTTTGGGGTTTATGTAAACACAGTAGTTTTTGCTTTCATCTAATTTGGATTAATATTATTTCTCTAATGAAAGTTTTCTACCAGCAATGCTTCTTCCTTCTTTCCCTCACCATCACTACTTCATAGTATCACACATGGAAAATAATCCCAATTGCCTTAGCATCTTTCAACATTGATGGAGGTAAGAAATTTCTCATTAAGAGTAGGGAACAAGTTTTTTAGGATAAAAACATAACCTGATGCTTTTATTTGCTCATGGTGACCATTTGATCATCAGCAATTCTTTTTAGATATATTGTCAATAGAGATGTGCCCCCCAAGTTCCCCCAAGCCAGCAAGAGAAAGTGACTGGTCTAGTAAAGCTCTAGGTTTTGTGAAAGTTGGAATCAGGACAGATCTGAAAATTTTCCATTAAACTAACTTCAAAATGGATGTGCTGGAGGAACTGTTAGGAATCACCTGAAGGATTTCAGGCTGCATCAAAGGAATTACTATGCCCCAAACTGCTGACCCTTGGCCTGGACAGATCCCAGCTACAGATCAGAATTCAGTTCTGAGAGCCATCCTGCATGTAGAACAACAGGATGGTGAAGGCCTCAAGATCATTCCCATATATAAGAAGCAGTTAAAGGAACAAAAAGTATTAAATCCAGACAGCAGAAGACCTAGGGAAGGGGTTCTTAACCTCTGGAGTGTCATGAACCCCACTGACAACCTGGTGAAGCTGTGGACTATTTCTCAGAATGTTTTTAAGCAACTGAAAGAATTGTGAAATTTTAGTAAGAGGTTAGTAAAAATAAAAACGTCCCTTTTATTCTCACACAGATTCACAGAGCTCTATAATCTATTCCCTCAGATTATGAGCCCCTCACTAATGCAAACATGATTGCTATTGTCAAATATTCAAAGGGATGCAATGTGAAAGAGGGTTGTAACTTTTTTTTCTGTTGGACCCCAGAAAGAAGGAGGAGTATTGGACAGAAATTGCAAAGAAGAAAATCTGAGTTTGACATAAGGGGGAAAAAGTGGGATGGACTTCTTCAAGAGGTAGTGGAGGTCTGTGAGCAATGTTTAGATGCCCACTTTTATTGGTTATGTCATTGTTGTTGTCCTTCATTTTCAAAATGACAACTAAAATGACCTTGCTTTGATAGAGTTGAGTTATAGTGTGTCTGATTGTGGCCGATCAGACCAATACGAGCTCGGAATGCTCTGCCATGGGTTGAGCACAAATACTCCTTGTGAACATTTGGGGGGCTTATCTAACTTTGCCCCTCTCATGTTTCTTCTGAGCTAGTTCAATTCTGCTTTGCTCATAGAGCAAGCACCTTCTCTGATGAGGGCATGACAATCTAGAAATCCTGTGCCAGTGTCCCATGTCATACAACTGATTCCAAAGTTCTTGTGTCATAAAATCACAACATAGAACAGGGACAAGAGGAATGAGTTCAAATCCTGGCTATTTCACGTATGAGCAGCCACTTACATGCTCCAGGTCTTGGTTTCCTCATCTGTTAAATGAGCAGATTGGACTAGATAACTTGTAAGTTCTAAATGTATTATCCTAGAAGGAATCCTAGGCCAAGGCTGGGCTGGCCTGTGAAGTTTCTCTCAAATGGAAGAATCTGTAATAATCTTTGAGAGAAATGTTCTAGGTCAAATTTTTGGCTTGTTCAAGTTGGAAATACCAGCCAGAAGTCTTTTTCAATTCCCTGGAGGGGAAGTGAAATCAAAGGCCAAAGATTCACACTTCAGGAATGGGAAGAAACTCATGTGCTTCTCAATTCTTATAGACTATTTGTGGGTCCTTTTTTTAAATATATTTTTTCCCCTGGCTTACAGAGAAGTGGTTTGAGCTAAAAGAAATGGGCACTTTAGAATCAAGGCTTGGACTTCCTTTATTGTGAAGGATTATCCTAGGGCCTTTCCCAGGGAAAGAAAGAAAGAAAGGGAAGGAGGGAGGGAGAGAGGAAGGAACAAAGGAAAGGAGGGGGGAGAAAAGGAGAGTTGGAGGGAGGGAAGGAAAAAAGAAAGCAAAGGTGGGAGGAAAGGAAGAAAGGAAGGAAGGGAGAAAAGAAAAGGAGATTGGGAAGAAGGGAAGAAGGAAGAGAGAGAGGAAAAAAGGGAGAGAAGGAGGAAAAGGAGCAAAGAAGAAAGGAAGGAAGAAAAAGAAAGAAAGGAAGGAAGGAAGGAGGGAGAGAAGGAAGGAGAGAAGGAAGGAGGGAAGAAAAAAAGAAAGGTGGGAGGGAAGGAAAAAAGGAAGGAAAAGAGAAAAGAAAGGAAATTTGGGAAGGAGGGAAGAAGGAAGGAATGGAAGGAAAAGGGAGGGAAGAAGGAAGAAGAAAGGAAGGAAGGAAGGAAGAAAAAGAAAGAAAGAAAATGGAAAAGAAAGGAGAGGGGAAAGGAAGGAAAAGAAAGGAAAAGAGAGGAAAGGAGAAGAGAGGAGAGGAGAGGAGAGGAAAGGAAAAAGGAAAGAAGAGGAAAAAGGGAAGGGAAGGGAAAGGAAGGAAGGGACAAGAAAGGAAGAAAAGGGAAGGGAAGAGAAGGGAAGGGAAGGGAAGGGAAGGAAAGGACTGGGAAGGCAAAAGAATGGAAGGACATAGTGACAGTCTTCCAAAGACAGAGATCACTAAAGAATGGGGCTTTCTGCTGGGATTTCTAAATGGGAAGTCTCTCAGAAGGTTGTGGTTTTCCCAAAGTTTTACACAGCAGTTGGAAGCTAATCCAAAGCTTCTCATTTCCCTTTGTAAACATCGCACAATTGACTGGACTCCTCTGTGTGGAGGCCTGACAGATTTAAGCAATTCATCTCCAGATCTGACCAGAGGGCCAAGTCCTATGTGAATGAACTTGTGTTGCAACTCGGCTGCCCTCCTCAAGGTCAGGTGGCTTCCCAGAATCCAAGGCATTGGAAGACAGCTCGGGAAACCTCCTGGGAGACTCATTCCCAAGGCTTGACCCCTTTCTTCACAAGACTGCGTCTCCTCTGGGCTGTGTAGGACACTGTTGGGTCACTCCTGTGAATGGCGCACTATTTCACAAAGTAGGGGAGTCCTGGCTCCACAGAGCTTGGCCTAAGAGGGTCATGGAGACCCGAGTCGGGGAGCAGAGCAGCAGTTTGGTGGGGGGCCCGGGACGTTGCTGGCCAAATGTCCTCGCCAACAGAGGGACGTTTCCCCCTCCCCTCCTGCTTGCTTCTCTTAGCCATCGATATTGACTGAAAAGAGCTCTGGATTGGAAGCCAAACAATCTAGGTTTGATTCCAAACTTTCCATTGTTAACTATGTGGCCTCAAATAAATCACTTCACTTTTCTACATCAGTTGTCCTAATTTGTCAAATGATGGGGTTGAGCTAGGTCCCTTCCTGTTTGAAATTCTGTGTTACTATTCTCCTTTCTATTTGCCTCAGTTTCCTCAATAGTAAAATATATAAAAAGTTGTGAGGACCAAATGAGACAATATTTGTAAAGCACTCGATGCAGTGCCTGGAAGTAGCAGACTATGAAGTTGAAGACAGATCTTTTCTTTTTTCCCCATTATGTCATGCTCTCTGTTTCTATCTCTATCTGTCTCTCAGTCTCTATCTCTTTCTCTCTCAACGTATCCCTCTCTGTCTCTATCTCTGAGTTTCTCTGTCTCTCTCTATCTCTGTCTCTCTCTCCCCTCCACCTGTCTCTCTGTCTCTCTCTGTCTCTGTTTCTATCTCTTTGTTTCTGTCTCTCTCTCTCCCGCCCTCTCTCTGTCTCTCCTCTCTGCCTCTGTCTCTCTCTGTGTTTCTCTTTGTTTGTTTCTGTCTCTGTCTCTCCCTCTTTCTCTTTCCCTCCCTCCCCCCCTCTGTCTCTGTCTCTCTCTCTTTCTTTCTCTGTCTCTCTCTGTCTCTCTCTCTCTCTGTCTCTCTCTGTCTCTGTCTCTCTCTGTCTCTCTCACTCTCTCTGTGTCTGTCTCTGTCTCTCTGTCTCTCTCTCTCTCTGTCTCCCCCCTCTCTTTCTCTCTCTCTGTGTCTCTTTGTCTCTGTCTCTGTCTCTCTCTGTCTGTCTCTGTCTCTTTGTCTCTGTCTCTGTCTCTGTCTCTCTGTCTCTCTCTCTCCCCCCCTCTTTCTCTCTCTCTCTGTGTCTCTTTGTCTCTGTCTCTCCCTCTCTCTCTCTCTGTCCCCCCTCTTCCTCTCTGTCTCTTTTTCTATCTCTGTCTTTTCCCTCCTCCCCCTTCTTTCTCTATTCCTCTCTTTCTTTCTCCCTCCAATAAAAGAGATCTTTTCAACAAACACAAGATTTTGTTTTGAGAAGGATGCTGGTGGCTGCAGTTCCCTCTGTACCAATCTCCACATAGGCCCTAATCAATGGGATATCTAAGCACTGGCTTCCAGAAATGGCAGATACACACACAGAGATCCAGCTGACATAGGTAAAACAAGGATTTAATGAGGATTGGTTTTTCTGGCCCTCTCCCATCTCCCATCCCCCTTTTTAGCATCCTCTTCCTCCTCTCTCATGCTTTTTAAACTCCCCACATCCTCCTTAATACCATTAATCATCTCATCAACAAACATTTTCATTGCTCCTCAACCTTAGCAAAATATTCTAAGATACTGTTTCATTCCGTCTTCACAATAATCCAGGGGGGACACAGCACACCAGCCACATCCTCTCGGACAAAGTCCGCCTCGCCAAAGGGGAAGGTCACAGCGAGGAGGATGACCATCAAGTGGGAGTGACAAGCAATCAGCCATGGACCAGGCTCCAAGTTACAGTTAGCATGTGGATGGGATGTTAGATTTTAAGTCAGAAATATGAGTTCAAATTCTGCCTTGTAGCTTTATGATCCTGTGCCTCTCTGTACCTCAATTATCTCATCTGTAAAATGGGGCTAATAGTAGTATTTTGGTTTGTTATGAAGATCTAATAAGGTAACATATGTAAAGTGCTTTGCAAACCTTAAAGAGCAAAATAAACCAAACAAAGAGGTGGTAGAGATGAATGCTGGACCAGAGGTGATGGCTAGAGAAAGGCAATAGGAAAATGAATAGCTTAAAGTTTGCAAAGCATTTTACAAATTTGATCCAAACTATCAAAAAGTATTTAGGAAGTAGACCTACTATGTGTTGGCCGAATATAAGGACAAAGAATAATCCCTACTGGCAAGAGCCCTGTAAAGTAAATATTGTTATTTACTATAATAAATATTCTTCTTCCTATTTTATAAATGAGAGAGCTGAGACTTAGGGTAAATGATGATACATTATGGTCCACAGTCTTATCACACAAGCTTCAGATTGAATTACATCCCTTTTTCTTCCTGCTGAAAAAGTGAGTCAATTTAACCAAACTGTGATCTCTCTGAGAAGGATGGACAAGCAAGGAAAGAGCCACATAATATAAGGGGAAAAGGGTTCCCTACCCAAGACATTCATCCCATCCTTGAACTCCAAGCCTTTCTTGATAATCAGCTGGGTTTCCTCGGGGACCTCGGTCTTTGTGTCATTCAGCAGAGAGATGATGGAGCTGGTAGTATTGGCTTCCTCACTGGGCTTGGGGGTGGCCATCACCTTCTTGGTCACAGTTTGGATCTGAGGGAGTGAAAAAGAAAAAGATACATAAGCTGACACGAAGTTTATTTCAACTCCCCCTTCCTCTGCCCTCATCCTAGCTTTAGAGAGGGAGGGATTAGATCAGAGCTTTTGAACATTGTGTGTGTGTGTGTGTGTGTGTGTGTGTGTGTGTGTGTGTGTGTGTATGTGTGTAAGGACCCCTGTGGCAGTGTGCAAGAGCCTTTGGGCCCCTTCTTGGGATAATGACTTTAAATGTATAAAATGCACAGGATTAAGACAATTCCAAAAGACTTGGAATGGAAAACACCACTCATATCCAGAGAAATAAATATGGAGTCTGAATGCAGATTGAAGCATATTATTTCTACTTTTTAAAAATTTTGTTTTGTTTTTTTCTCTCTTGTGATTTTTCCCATTTGTTCTGATTCTTCTTTCACAACATGACAAATATGAAAACACGTTTAACATGACTGTACATGTATAATTTCTCTCAGATTGCTTATTCTCTTGGGGACAGCGTTAGGGAAGGAAGAAAGGAAGGGAGAAAAATTCAGAAATAAATGTTGAAAACTATCTTTATATTTAATTGGAAAAAACCAATATTATTTAGTGCGAAAATACATAGGATTATAATGGAAAATATAGTTATCAAAATATTTAAAAAATAAGTTTGAGGACCCTATGTGGATTATGTGGATACCATGGCCATATATTCACCATCTATTCATACACATACATATATATTTACACACTGTTATTGTAGTTACCAGATCTCTTCCTTCTCCTGCAAATTAAACAGGATGAGATGGATTCTACTTTCTTAGCAGGAAATGGTTTCAAGACTCATAGGCTTCTCCCTGAGCAGCTCCCAAATATGTGTCCTAAAAGGTGGTACCCAATTTGACATCACTCCTGGAGAACCTTTTTGTTATCTAGAACAGGGTCCTGTAATAATCCAGGTAAAATTATACAACTTTCTTATCATTGTGGAGTTATTTCAGCCATATCCAACTCTTCATGACCCCAACTGAGGCAAACAGGATTAAGGGACTAGACCAGAGTCACTAATAAAGTATCTGAGGCCAGAGTTGAATTCCAGAAGATAAGCCTTTCTGCCTCCAGCCCCAGCACTCTAATCACTGTGGTGTTTTTGTTTTGTTTTGTTTTGTTAATTTTTATTTTCTTCAGTGTCATATAGAAACAACACTTTTTTTTTTATTATACATGTACATTCATTTTTTAAAAAAATATTTCCTTATGAGTCATGTTGGGAGAGAGAAATCAGAACAAAAGGGGAAAATCATGAAAGGAAAAAAAAAACAGAAGAAAAAGAAAAAAAAAAAGTGAACATAGCATGTGATGATTTACATTTAATCTCCATAATTCTGTCTCTGGATGCGGATGACGTTTTCCATGTAAAGTTTATTGGGATTGCCTTGGAATCCCACTGAGAAGAAGCAAGTCTGGCATAGATGATCATTGCACAATCTTGCAATTGCTCCGCACTGGAGCACTTTAAAAATGAGGAAATTGAGGCTGGTAGAGATTATGTATCTAATACAAGCATCTTTTTTATAGCCTGCTACGTGCCAGGCTGTAGTATGGTTTACATTACTATACAGATAGTCTTGCTATATAATTATACACTGAGGAAACACTGAGGAAGTATTGTTATTATCTGCATTTTACAATTGGGGAAGTCTGACTGTGGATTTGAACTCAGTCCTTCCTGGCTACAGATTGAACGTACTACCTACTGCACCCCCAATTGTCAACTAGTAAATGGCAGAGCTTACCTCAAAGTCATTATTTTGACCCTCCTTCTAGAGAACTCTCTTGAGAAACTCCTAGTCATTTATGATCAATAAGTATGGACCCTTCTTAACATTAGGGATAATAGGGAAGAGAAGTAAGGGAAGTAAGAATATTTTTAGAGTTAAACCAAGAAACCAAATACATACAAACCCAGACTTTAGTACAGTGCCTGTTATATAGTAGGCACTAAATAAATGTTTATTGAATTGGATTGGACATAATCTTGAGATGAGACATTTCATTGCCCTGAAACCAGTCTGGCTTCCAGTTGAGTTTGTATAAATGAATTGGTTTGGAAAGGTCTCTCCCTTCTGAACACCTAGATTTTCTTTCACAATATTCCTCCAGACATACTACTGTGGCAAAGATGATACCAGAAGAATAAAGGGCACCCTTATCTCTATCTTTTCAATCCATCCGGAGTCCTTGGGGTCAGATCTAATTTAAGTTTTAAGGAATACTATAATTGCAAAAAATAGCCTGGAAATATTCCTTCCCTGAGGGGCAGTACAAGACTTAAAACCTTTTTTGAAAGCGGGCATATGCACTGGGGTCCTGAGATCAGCTGGTCAGAATAAGGTTCTAATGCAAAAGTTAAAGGGATCAACTCCCTAAGGGATTTCGCAACTTGCAATGGTGTCTTCTCTCTCCCATAGGCCAGATGTTTTGCAAACACAGGCCACTGGTCAAAAGGGAGGGCTGGGTCCAAGGCAGTGTTTATGGCAAAACAAAAACACCCTCCTTCATCCCCATCCCACAGCCCTTTAGTAGGAAAAAAGTTAAAGTTTATGCCAGACCAAGAGTGGGTGATGAGCGTCTCCTTCATGCCCCAAAATTAGGATATGAGTTAGTGTGAGGAGGAGGAGGACCAAGACATGTCCTCGTCTACCCCTTCTTCCGCCTCCACAACTGTCCACCCTGCCCAGCTTCCAGGAGTCCAGAAAATCTAGGACAGATCTAAGAATGGCTCCAGCAAGCGAGGAGGACTTGGTAGAGTAAACCGAGCCATATGGCTGCCCACTAATTACTTGGGTTTTGCCCAGAAAGATAAAACTGTCGGAGGAGAGGGGGACTTGCCGGAATCTCTCCGACACACCCAGGTTGGGGCTTCCTACAAAGGGATTGAAGAGCTCTGGCCTTCTGTGGGTCAGGAATAACAAGGGTCATAGGTCTGCAGCTGGGAGGGACCTCGGAGGGCACCTGGTCCAGCCCTCTAGCTTAGGGAGGCGAAGGTCACACAGAATAATCTTAAAAGTTTGAAAAGTGCTTTTCATAAATATTAGGTCGTTTGAGCCTCATGGCAACCCTGTGGAAGAGGTATGTTTGCAGATCAGGAAATCCAGGGTTGGAAAAGTAAGGTGACTTTCTTTTTCCTGGTTGCACAGCTAGTGAGTGTCAAAGGCAAGATTTGAATTTAGGTCTTCCTCAAGTCCACTGTTCTGCCCACTCTGGCATTTTGTCACTCATTGAAAGGGCACTGAAGGGAAAAGCTGCCCCCAGCTGGTACAGAGCATGGAACAATTGTGTCCTTTAGAAAAGGAGAATGAGTTATATTTAATCTGTATTGGATTACTTGCTGTCTAGGGGAGGGGAGTGAGGAGATGGAGGGAGAAAAATATCAACACAGGGTTTTGCAAGGTTTTGTTGAAAACTATCTTTTACATGCATTTTGAAAAAAGAAAAAGAAAAGGATAAGGAGGAGGAGATAAGGCAGGGATAGGTGGATCAAGGAAAGTAGAGAAGAGGGAGAGAAGGAGAGGGAAGAAAGGGGAGAGAGATAGAAATAAGTAGAGAGAGAGAGAGAGAAAGACAGAGACAGAGAGACAGAGAAAGAGACTTAGAGAAACAGGAAAATACAGAGAGACAGAAAGAGGGAGATAGAGACAGAGAGAGAGAGAGGAGAAGACAGAGACAAAGACAAAGACACACAGAGAAAAACAAAGATACAGAGAAATTGCCACACAGATCACCCCTTAGTTTTCCTTACCAGAATCCCAGGGACAACCTCTCTATGCCTGCAAGAAGAAGACATTCAATAGGAAAAAAACAGCCCTTTCATTTACCTGTTGGAAACACGCTTGGACAAGGTTTTCGGGGAACAGGTTTCGGATGAGGTCAAGGAAGGCATCTAAGCTGGACACTTCATCATTTTTCTTCCCGGGTCCCAGCTGCTTTTTCAGTTTAGGGTTCCCTGGGTGGATGGCTAAGACCAAAATGACACCTAAGACAGCAGCAATAATGGTGGTAGACATGTAGTAGACCATGGCCCTCGTTCCCAGTCGGCCACTGGCTTTAGCATCCAAGCCGGATAGACCTAGACACAAAAAGAGAAAGAGAAATAGAGCCATTCTGGTTCCCTGTTTTTGACCATGACATTCAGCCCTAAAGAGTGGACATTCATCATTTACAGATGAATCAAGCCTGGGATGGAAAATGAATGCTTTGGATCACAGAGAGAGAATCGAAAATGATTTTGGCAGATTAGAACAATGGCCTAAATGAATTGAGATGAAATTTAGTCCGAAAGAAGTCCTCCAGCTAGGGACCAAGAAAATCAACCCCAGAAAGATTAGATGAAGAATAGTATCCCATAAAAGTTCATGTATAAAAGATCTGGGGTTCTAAGAAAACTGCAAAATTAAGATGCATCAACAGCCTTACTTGGTAGCTAAAAAGCTACTGTGATCTTAGCCGGCTTTAAGGGATATCCAGGACTGGAGAGGCTATAGTCCATTTGGACCCTTCCTTCCCTGTTCAGAACACACTGACAACGTGATTTTGAGGAATGGCATTAATGGTGTAGAACCCCAGAGGAGTGAAATGAGGATGGTGAAGGTCCTCAAGACCCTCCCATATGAGGTCCAGTTGAAAGATATAGGCGTGTTTAAGTTGAAGACATGACCACTGTCCATTTGAGGATGGCTATCTGTGGAAGTGAGATTACCCTTGACCAAGAGGAGGGCCAGGAGCAAGTCTATCAATTGAAGCAGTCTAAAAGTAGAATGGGATGGAGCAGCTAGATGGTGCAACCTCAGACAGTTAATACTCCCAGCTATGTGATCCTGGGCAAGTCATTTAACCCTAATTGTCTCAGAAAAAATAAAAAAAAATAAAATAAAAGTAGAAAGGGTTCAGCAAGTAGTGGTCTCCTTCTTGTTGGAGTCTCTGAGAGGTTTTTTCACAGGTATGAGTTGGAGCAGAGGTATTGTATGAACCCCTGTGTGATTCAGGCATCTTTCTCCTGGGTATGATTTTACCAGTTACACAATTTTATCAAAACTCTGAGAGGGGCGCCTAGGTAATGTCATAGTGCATAGAACGTCAGACTTGCAGTCAGGAGGATTTGAGTTCAATTCCAGCTTACTTGCATCCTGGACAAGTTATTTAATCCTATTTGCTTCAGTTTTCTCATCTATAAAATGATCTAAAAAAGGAAATGGCAAACTACTCTATTAGCTTTGCCAAGAAACCCCAAATGGGGTCACAAAGAGTGGGAGATGATTGAAACAAATGAGTAACAAGAAATTAATCGTAGAACTCA
Source organism: Antechinus flavipes (assembly GCF_016432865.1). Taxonomy (NCBI): domain Eukaryota; kingdom Metazoa; phylum Chordata; class Mammalia; order Dasyuromorphia; family Dasyuridae; genus Antechinus; species Antechinus flavipes. The sequence goes on from NC_067403.1 coordinate 229,525,480, forward strand.
GTGGTCCCCCGGTCTCACTCTCTCATTGCACAGAGGAGAGAAATGTGCTCCAGAACAGGGGAATGACCTGTATCTCCTAACCCATGTCCCCACATCGGTAGGACTAGAACATCCTTCTATTTGCCCTGGCAGCCACGTATTTCAGATTTTTCTTGTACTTTCTTTCATATTTCTCCTTTGATTTTAAGCTACTGGGATTCAATTCTCACCGGTGAGGGCAGGTTGGATTGGCTGTTCAAAGAACAGAACTTTTAACTGAGAGAGTCAGTTTGGTAAAATAGAAAGAATAATGGCTTGGGAGTCATGGACCTGTGTTCAAATCCTAACCCTGGTACTTTTAGCTGTGTGATCTTGGGCAAGTCATCTGTTTGGGATGATGTAGTTTCCTCATCCCCTAAATGAGGAGATTAGACTAGAAGGCATCTAAAGAACCTTCCACCTCTAAATAACCATTGCTAGGATTTATGTTTGCCTCTCAGATTTGAAAAATGGATTATAAATATGATCCCACTTAAGCCTTATAATAACCCTGGAAGGCCATAAGTAAAAATAATAGTAACAATATTAATAATAGTTAACATTTGTATAATGCTTACTATGTGCCAGGCATTATACCAATCACTTTATAATTATTATCACTTCAATCCTTACGACAATCTTGGGAGATAGGTACTATTATTATTCCCATTTTACAGATGAGGGTTAAGTGATTTATCCAGGGTCACAGAGCTCAAGAATGCCTTTGAAGCCAGACTTTTGATTTCCAGGTCCAGCACTCTGTCCATTGCAGTACCTTGATCTTTGATGGTATGAATTGTGATAGGTGGTAAGGAGACATGGTTTTTCATTTCCCAAATGAAATAATGATCACCCAGATAGAGTAAGGGATTTGTCCATTCACTCTTCAGACCAGATTTCAGTTGCCCTCACAAAGATTGTCAATGCAAGAGAAACAGTATTTACTGACTGTTAATACTTTTGAATTAGATTCAAATCTTCAGTTTATGGGGAGTGACTGGACCAGATGGAGAGACTGACATCTCACCTGTGATTAAGCTGGAGATGATTAAGGGGAGAATGAGCATTTTTAACATCCTCATGAGGATGTCTCCTGGGAATGCTATTAACATGACCACATCGGGGTGGATGGGAGACGCCAAGCGAAGAAGACCTCCGCACACGGCCCCCAGGATGACGCCTGCAAGGAGAGAGGAAGAAGAAATCAGCGAAGGTTTTGTCCCCAGAGACCACACTGCAGAATATCCTGATTGTCCTTGCCCTTGGCTTTCTGTGATGGTCTGCTACCAACACAACCCCGGGAGGTAACCTAGATCTTCAGAGTTCGTGGTCCTGAAGAAGACAGATTCTCTTGCTTTTATCCCTCTGGCGACCAGGGCTGGAAAATCATGCAGAGTGTATTAAAAAACATATTCTGGGATCAGTTATTTAGTCACGGGGGTCTCAGAGGGACAGTGGACATGAACAGCCTGGACTGAGGCAGATCAGCCGTGAGCTGTAATTTCAACTTCCAGAGATCTACTGGCATGTCTTGTGGTCTTGAACCCAGAACCCAAAGCAGGCCCTCTCTTTCCACTATGTCCTGTTCTTGCTCACTTTTTAAAAAACATATAATCAGATTTTTAGCGCTCCTGTTTTGTGCACAAGTAGTAGGGATGGGGAAAATGACTTTTGCAAATTAATTCTTGTTAGTTGTTGTTCTGGGAGGAGGGAATGAACAGATCAAAAGAATCTGGAAATGCTGGTAGTTGTGAATCACAACCAGAGAATTGGAGTTTGGGTTGTTTCACACAAACAGCAGCTTGTGAGTCTACAGTTAACTGTCCAACCCCACATCAGCAACCACAAGAGTGACATGATTGTTCTCTCTGGCCAAAAAGCCCCGTAGAAACCTCAAATGAGGAAGCTTCGACTTTAGGAGTGACCCCCCAAAGCATGCCGGTGGTGTCTGAATCTGAGAGATAGAGACTCTCAGCATATTCCCTACTCTTCCCCCCAGTCCCTTTCAATCTGAAAAGCGGAAAATCCCACGTGTTCAGAGTTACAGAAAGTCCTCAGTGACCCCTGGAAAACCTAGCCACAGTGACAAATCCTCATCAAAGGTCGCTGAATATCTATCTGTTCCCAGCTCATGTGGCCCAGAGTAGCTAAGTTCTAAGGGGGCTAAGGAGCAGATGGATGTGATGGACAGAGCTTCTTAGGGGGGAAATAAAACAGATGGAGAAGTTATTCAAGGGCTTATTAGGGAACCTCAGCAGCCATGGGAGCCTCAAGGCCCTCATTCCATGCTGACTTGACAAGTGCTAGATAAAAGGCTCAGCAGAAAAGAACCAATTTTTATAAATCTGGATCTGGAAAGGATCTCAACGGCCAGCTAGTCCAACCTCCTGATTTTACAAATGAGGAAATTGAGGTTGGAGACAAAAAGTCGCTCGCTTACATATCATACAGCCAGTAAGTTATAGTATCACATTTTGACTCATAGTGAGCTCAGAGGCCATTGAGTCCAAACCTTTTATTTAACAGAAGTGATAAATGAGGTCTGGGGAGGGTGTATAATTTGTTTAAAGTCCCATAGGTGATCATCAGAAGTCAGAAATGACCCTGAGTACACCGATTCTGGAAGGCTGTTTCCAATCCACTATGCTAGGGTGATCAACCTTAGAAAGAGATGATTTTCTTGCTTTAAACACCTAGTTTCTGCCCAATTAACTAAGCAGGGGACAGATGTTTGGTTCAAAGGAGCCCCTCTCTCAGTGGCTTAGGCTCAATTTGCTAACATGACAAACTCATCCATGTTCATATCCTGTTTGTCAGAAAGGTAGACATCAGCATTTTTAATAGTAGGCTTCTTCTGATGATCATGCTCTTGTCTCTCTCAGGTTCACTGCTGAATCCATTTATTTATTTGTTCATTCATTCATTCATTTATTTTGTAATTTATGGAATGAGCCAAAAGAATCTCATTACCTGTATATAAATTTATATTTGTATAAGTAGTTCTCTGATCTCTGAAAAACAGGAAGCTGAAACTCAACCTTCACGTTCCTGACTTCATATTTAGAAAAGCGATACCCGGACTGAAGTTTTACTTCAAAATCCTTATTTCACTTTACTTCTAAATCATAAAGTAATGTTAATTTTAGCTAAGTAAAAGCCTTATTACACTGGTCTAATCATGAAAGCTTATGATTATGAAATCATGATTCGCTACGTGAGCAAGGACGGGACTTTGTGTTGGTCAAAAAGAACATTGTGCGATCATCCCTAAGTTAGAGGGGAGCCTTCACTGAGTCAGGGATACTGAGGTGGGGTTTCCTCCACAGGACAAATAGCCACCCTTTTCTGGCTGCTGAGCCAATGGGCTTCTCCACACCCTTCTAGAAACCCTCCACGAGACATCAGGGGCAGGGGAACCTGACATGTTGGAGAGCTGGCTTTGGACATTGTGAGCTACTGATGGAGTACATAGGGCTGGTCATTGATCGTTCCCTGTTCTTGTTTATACAACAGGCCCACCTCCTTTCCTCCCAGGCATTCACCCCGAAGCTGACATCGCTTCTTCTCTGTCTCTTGTGCAATTCTTGGTGGGGAATGACAGGCTGGGGCCCATTCCTGGCTGCCACGTGCCTTTCCACTGCTCTTTAGGTGACCCCAAATTTTAGAACATGTGCATGATATATGGTTTCTGCACAGGAAATTCCACATATGGAGAATCAAAGAGATGGGGAGGAATTTAAAAAAAAAATAATAATACAGAATGAAGAATGACTGTAACAGCAATAGACACTAACTACAACTAGACAAAATACACATACACACACACAAACACACAATAACCACAATAGCAAAACCCAAAAAGAAATCACAGTAGAAAAAATTAGAATGGAACATGAAAACAGATGGAATGTTTTTGTTATTTTTTTAATGTTAATGTACTCTTAAAAAAAAAAAAAGTAAAATGGCAACCATGTGGGAGGACAAAATGGCTGCCAGCTAATGAGCAGATATATTTTGGGTCAGGAGAACTCTTGCATAACACTGATAGATCAAATTGAAAAGATCTGATTCCAACCACTGATACAGGCAGCCCCATTTCCTAGGAAGAACTTTGATTATAAACAGAATGAGACTTAGGAGCAATCAGAGAATTCATTTCATTTTGAGTCAATCCAACAAAAATGAATTTAAAAACTGCTCTATGTTCTAGGGACAAAAATCAATATTTACGTAGTACTTGTTATTCTCCAAGAATTGTGCCATCCCAGGGGAAAGGAAAACAAGTATGGATCTATTCCTGCCCTTATAAGGGAACTTATATTGTATCTAACTCCTTATAATAGGGATGGATAATCTGTGAATTTATGATTATATGTGTGTGTATATATATATACACACATATATTCATATATCTATTCAATATAAATATAGCCACATATATTACATATACCTACATATATAATATGTATTAGTGATTATATTTGTATATAGATATATTCACATGCATTATATACATGCACATATAATATAGTCACATATACTTTATATACATACAAATATAACATGTAATTGTGATTATATGTCTATAAATATCTTCACATTTGTTATATACATACATTATATACTATAGTCACATATATGTATACAGGTGTGAGTATATACATAAATGAATACATTAAATAAAATTATAGTATATATGTAATTATATCACATATAATTATTTAATATCATATCATATAATAGCTGATTTATGTTATCATATAAATATTAATTGTGTTTTATTATAGTATCTGATTTTGTATTATGTATTATTGAATATTTTATAATTATTAATATATTGTTATATAATTGTTGCTATATCATATATTATGATTACAATAGTACAATGATATCTAGATACACATTCATGTACATAAACAAATATACTTCTGTTTACATACGGTCAAGTTCATAGACTTCTCTGAATATTTTTAAACTTAGAATATGGATTACAAAGGAAATAAATGATATTGAAATATTATTATCAATGTATATATGTATATACAGATAATATAGTAATAATATGTAATATTATATATAATAATATGTTTATATTGAAATACAATTATCAATATGTTTATGCACAAATATATACAATATAATCAAAATACTGTCAAATATATATTGGTAACTGTATTTTGACTACATTGTATATATATACATAAACATATATTGATAACTGTATTTCAATATAATTATTTTCCTTTGCAATGCTCTGTATTTTTCTACATTTAAAAACATTATTCGGAGAGTTCAATAAAATTAATTAGACTCCAGAAGGATCGATAACAGACAAAAAGTTCAAGAATCGCACCATCAGTATTATTTTTCCCTTTACTGATGAGGAAATTGAGTCAGAGAAAGAAGTTAAGATACCTCCATCCAGTAACAAAGTTAGTAAGGGGCAAGCTGGTATTTAAAGCCCAATTCTCTGAATAAATGATCTCATCTGTGAAATGGGTACTATTATTATCTCCTTCTTATGAATGAAGAAATTGAGGCTATGGCGTTAATTGTGAACAGGGGTTCACAATCTGAGATGGAATTCAAATTTAGTTCTTCCTTTAGACTCTAGGTGGTGCAGTAAATAGCACTCTGGTGTTGGATTCAGTGATACCAGAGTTCAAATCCAGCCTCAGACACTTTGCACTGTGCGACTCTGTGCAAATCACTTCCTCTCTGTCTGCTTCAGTTTCTCCCTCTATAAAATGGAGATCACAATAGCACCCACCCACTCCCCAGGATCATTTTGAGGATCAAATGAAAGAATAATTATAAAGTGCTTAGCATGGTGCCCAGTATACAGTCGGTGCTATATAAATGCTAGCTTATTATTGTTATTAATTTACTTGTGGAAGGCTGGTGCTTCTCTGGGCAGTCATCTCCCTTCCTGTCATCAGTCCCTTTTCCTTCAGGCCCCAACAGGTAAGAAGTAGAGGAATTGAATGCAGGACATACCAAATACTGTCAGAGAAAGTAGAAGGTTCTTCCCGAGATTGTCCCATATCCTCAGGCACAAGTTTCTGCGTTTGGGTTCTTCTGAGCTCAGGTGACTCTCGTGCATCCGGACTTCCACTTGCTTGGGCATATTGTTGGCACTGTAAGGAAAAATGAAGAAATTAAAACATGGCTATGTCTAGGGAGACCAGTGGGGAGGGGGTGGCAATTGGTAGGGAGGAGAAAGCTCTCTCTTTTTTTTCTCAAACAAATATAATCAGGCTCCTGGGTATTCGGGAGTATCAAGAGTAGAAAATGGAGGATCCAGCTCACTTTCAATCCTACCATTCAGAAATAAAATAAAATGAACGATGCTCAATTTAAAGTGGTTTCCATGGTATATGAGCACAAGGAAGAAAGGAAGAAAATGAGCATTTATTAAATGTCTACTATATGCCAGGAAATTTACAATTATTTTCTCACTGAATAATACTAATAGCTAACATTTACATGTCATACTCTGTACCAGGCACTGAGCTAAACACTTTACAAATATTCTCTCGTTTAATAATATTAATAGCTAACATTTATATAGCACTTACTATATGCCGGACACTGGGCTAAGTGCTTTATAAATATTGTCTCATTTGATTTTCACAATAATTGTTGTGGGAAATAAATGTTATTATTCTCCCCATTTTACAGATGAGGAAACTGAGGCAGACAGGTTAATTGAGCTGGAGAAAGAATGGTAAACCATTCCAGTATCAGAAAAGTCACCAAGAGTCAAATGACGGTTTAACAACAGCTTGTTTGGACACAGTCATTTCCATGTTGTGTCCCCCATCAGACTGAAGCTACAGGAAGAAAGGGATCGTCCTTTTCTCCTTTTTCCTTGTATCTCTAGCACTTAATCCAATGCCTGGCACACAGTCTGTGTTTAATAAATGTTTATTGATCGACTCCATTAGCATGATGATGCATGATAAGACAGTTGCTCTGATAGCAAAAACTTTGAGCAAGGCTACATTTGCTCAAACTTTAGTCTCTCTGTTGCGTTATGTTAACAGCTGAGTCCATTGGGAAATCACGGCACGTTTCTTCCTTTTTTAACCCACGTCCTGTGACTCATTTATTTAACTGAAAGTTTTTTTTCAAGCAATACCCATTCTGCAAAACATCCTTTGGGGCTTGGAAGAGGAGGGGGCTGGGAATGGGGGAGCCCAGACTGCTGCTAAGTTTGAGATTATTTGTGACTGGGCTCAAAAATCCTGCTTTTTATTAGCATTCGATGCCTCCCCCTCTGCCAAGAGTCTCTAAGGCTTATTAGATGCAACGTCTGTTCCAGATTTCCTGCCCCAAAGGCTCCAGCTCTCCCTTATTGGATGCTAATTTTCACCCTCACTTCTTCAGTTAGGTGGCAAAAAAAAAAAAAGAAGAAGAAGAAGAAGAAAAGAAAGGGGAAAAAAGTGTTTCTCAGGGGAATCCGCCAGCAAGTGATGGACTTGCCCAGTGAGAAGCAAGTGGGAATTACCCACTCCCTCTCATCATTTCCTCAACACCCCTCAAATTTCCCACCCTGCAGCCTGGGATTGTAAGGGAGGATGGAATTGTTGGGTTTGGCCTTATGGCACAGCCCCAGAAAAATCCCCAGTGGAAAAGGAGCCTGGAATCTCTAAGAGCAAAGCAGTGAAGAAGGGGGACTTCCCCACCCTGGGAAAAAAGGAAGACAATTGTCATTTGGGAAAAGAATGCTGGAAACTCTATGAGAGCCAGCACAGGATGATGGGGCTCCTACAGCTGTAAGCTTTCAACAGGGGTGAATTTCCCCTCCTCCCCAAAGAATCCTCCCAGGGCTTTTTAAGAAGCCACTGTTTTGTTAATTCTGGCCTGCTTCTCCAGAACTCTGGGATATCTAGAGTTTCTCACCCTGCTTCTGTCCTTCTTTGGACGGACCTTCTTGACCTCTACAACTAAGCTCTTAGATGCCTAATGCAAACAATTTACTTGTTCTTGCTCCCAGAGCTGCCTGAAGCAGATTAAAATGTAACTGGGAAATATTGAACAAAATTAATAAAAATACAACAAAGTATAAATAATGGTGATTTGTAGTTTTTAAACCAATATGTGGTCAGCAGAGATCCTTATGTATGGTTTGGTGACTCCTTCTATTAGTTACATTTAGCCTTTTAGATGTCATCTCTCTAAACTCACTTCTGTGATCTTGGACATTGGAGTCAGGATGGGGTTGGATGCCAGGTCTTACACCTCCAGGTTATTCTTGTTCACAAAGGACCTGATCTTGGGGGCCAAACTATCCTCCACACTAAAGAACCCAGAGAAGAAATCTTAGTAAAGAGATCTTAGCTCTAGCTTCTTCCAGCTCCTCCCCACCTTCTTTATGTTTATCCAAATCAATATTGAATGAACCCTTTCCACCCAACATTGGTTGTATCCTGTAGAATCTATGCTCATTGAAAGACAGTGCCATTTTTACCACCTTGGACAGTACCTAGCACCCAACAAGTCCTGTATAATATCACAGTAAAAGACTGAAGCTGGTCTTGTACTATTAGCATAATTTTCTTTGAATGGGGGTACACTGGAGCCTGGCATGGGAGGGGAGAAAGGAAGATAGATATCAGTTAATCAATCAACAGTGATTTATTGAAAATTCAGTTTTTATCAGGTGCTGTTGGTCCATTCCAGCCTTCAAGAAGCTTCATTCTATTGGGGGATTGAATTCAGAGCCAGAGGATTTAGGGTTTAAAATCTACTCTATAGTATCTTGGGGAAGAAACTTCTATTTTTTGCCTGAATTTCCTCACCTACAAAATGAAAGTATTGAGCTAGAAGACTTTAAAAGTTCCTTTCATCTCAAAATCTAGGATTCTTGGATCCTTTGAAACTGAAGTTCTGGAATAGGAAAGCATAAGCCTAAGGCTCTGGAAAAGTCACCAACTATTTCTTGACTTCCTCTTATGTAAAATAGGGATCAAAACACTTGTAAAAAACTATTTCACATCATGGTGGAGAGGAGAGGGAGAGTAGATCTCAGTGTGCCCTATATAGATGTGTCTATAGATGTGAGGGGCTGCAGGGTGGTGCAACGGATAGAGTGTTGGGACTGGAGTCAGGAAGGCTCATCTTTCTGAGTTCAAATCTACCTTCAGACATTGACATCTTAAGCAAATCGCTTAATCCTAATTGCCTCAGTTTCCTTATCTGTAAAATGAGCTGGAGAAGAAAATGGCAAACTACTCATGTATCTTTGCCAAGAAAATCCCAAATGGAGTCCCAAAAAGTCAGGCCGACAACAACAATAACACACATCAAAAAGAATGTGATTGTACAATAAAAAAATGACAAATAGGTCCAACTCAAAGAAGTTTAGGAAGACTAATATGAATGGATGTGGAGTTAAAAAGAACCAGGAAAACCATGTCTGTTAAAAGGCAGCTAAGCTCTGTACTGACCAATCTTAGTCTAGAACAGATGAAGACATATTTAATTCATGGGGTTGCAATGGTACATACACTGCCAGACAGTTTTAGAGGATACAGGTCTTGCTAAATTGTTTTTCTCTTTTCACAAGATGGTGAATATCAATAAAAGTATTTTAAGGCAATAGCTTGCAGACCTCTCCATTCCTATCCACTGTCTTTTTGCTCTCTCCCAGTCTCCTCTATCAAACAAGTACAATAAAAAAAAATCCTTTTTCTTTGTATCTTTTATGATATCTGAGAGAATACAGAAGTTGCTTAGGATCATAGATTTAAAGCTAAAAATGACCCTGGGAGTCATCTAGTTTAATACCCTTGCTTTACAGATAAGGAAACTGAGACCCAGACTAGTTAAGCAAATTGTCCATTAATTGGTAGCAAGATACAGAAGCAAGATTTGAATCCAGGTCCTTTAATTTCATAACCTTTGCTTAAGCCACAGTGCCAGAAGATTTTGCCCGGTTGCAAGCCTTAGTGTAATTAGTCAGGACTCGGGGTAAATGAATAGGTCCCACATCAGAGGCTCCTCCTAAAGAATAGGACTGAAGTTTAAAGAAGATGAGGTGGGGAGGGGAGAGAAGGATAGGATAGAAAGAAAGAGGAGGAAGAAGGACATAAAAAGTAGAGAGAGAAGGAGGAGAAAAAGGAGGAGGGAGAGGAGAAAGAGGAAGGGGTAATAAGAGGAGGAAAAAAGTAGGGAGGAGAGAAGAGGAGATGGGGAGAAGGAGCAAGAAGAGGGAGGAGGGGGAAAAGGAGAAAAGAGGAGAGGAAGAAAGAGGAGGAAGAAGGAAGAGAAGGGAAGAAGGGAAGGAGAAGAAGTGAAAGAAGAGGGGCTGGAAAGAAAGAGGAGGAGGAAGAGTAATATAGAAAAAAGAGAGAAGGAAGAAAAAGAGGGAAAGGAGAAGGAGGAGAAGAAAGAATAAGAAGGAGTGAAAGGAGGAAGAAGAGAAGAAGATAAGATAAGGAGAGAAAAAAGAGAGGGAGGGGGAAAAGGGAGAAAAAGAAAGAAGAGGAGAAGGAGAGAAGGAAAAAGGGGAGTGAAGGAGGAAGGAGTGACAAGAAAGAAAAGGGAGAAAAGGAAGGATAAGAAAAGGAGGATTAAGAAAAAGGAAAAAGGAGGGAAAGAGGAAGACAGAGGTGGAGAAGGAGAGGAGGATGAGAGGGGAGGATGGGGAAAGGGAAAGAATAGGAGGAAATGGAAAAGAAGAGTAGAGGGGAAGGAAAAGGAAGAAGAGGTAGAAAAAAGAAGAAAGGGGAGAGAAAGAAAAGGAAAAGGAGGGAGGAAGAGGAGGCAGAGTAGGGAGGAGAGAAGAGGAGATGGGGAGAAGGAGCAAGAAGAGGGAGGAGGGGGAAAAGGGAGAAAAAGAAACCAGAGGTGTCACTTTGAATAGTGAATAAAAATTGGGAAGGGAAGTAGGTCAGGTCATGCGACTGCACACTTCACCTGCATTGAGACTGCTGGGACTGGCCTATCAGACCCAAGACTTTCCACACAGATACTCCCTGCAGCCCTCAGATTCCTGACTGCTTCTTGGGTCAGGCCCAGAGCTTTCTGGTTTGGGACATTGGGACGTGGACCAGGTCACTTGACTCCGAGGGTCATTCTGGTATTGTTATGGCCCCACATCTAAGGACTAGAATCTGCAAACCTTTGAAACGTGGCCCTTCAACCAGAGAGTGTGTGTTTACCTTTGGGAAGGGAACAGTAAACTTGGATGCAATCCTGCTTGTCCTAGCCAGACTCTGAAAAGTGGGGGGAGGTTTGGAGGTCCTTGTCTTTGCCCCCAGAGCTTTGGAGCCCTCCCCCCTCTCTGATAGGGGAAGAGATACTCCCTCCTTGGCAGAGACAAAAAAAGGAGGCTAATTAGCAGTTCTCCCTTGCACCTGGCAGATGGGGAGCTCAAAAGACAGGAGCTGGTACCCTCTAGGTATGTTAGTCACACCCCATCATTCTTTTTCCAGAATTAAATCCTTTCCTTTCACCAAGTTAAGCAAGGGAGGCTAATAAAACTGTCTCCCTCCCCCTTTTAAGAGGAAGTGTCCTATCCTTGCTTATAAAACCTGCCTTTCTTACAAAGTGGGACTGAAACCTGGCCACAAGTTTATTATCATTAAGAACAAAGTGAGATCAATCAGGAAGGACCCTTGTAGAAGGATGAAGAGGGGAAAGAAGGAGAAAGGAAGAAGAGAAATGGAAACAAAGAGAGGAGAGGAGAAGGAAAAGGAGGAGTAGAAGGGAAGGAGGAAGAGAAGAATAAAGAAAGGGGAGAGGAAAAGGCCATCTATAATGAGTGATTTCAGGACATCAGAAAAACATGTGTGTTCCCCAAATGCCTTTCTCTCCTCTTTCACTGAAGCCTGAAGTTTTTTCTAAGCTTTTTATTTTCAAAATATATGCATAGTTTTCAACATTCATCCCGCAAAACTCCATGTTCCAATTTTTTTCTCCTTCCCTTTCCCCCATCCCCTCCTCCAGATGGCAAGCAATCCAATAAATGTTAAACATCTGCATTTCTTCTATATACATTTCCACAATTATCATACTACATAAGAAAAATCAGATCAAAAAGGGGGAAAACGAGAAAGAAAACCAAAAGCAAACAACAAAAAAAGTGAAAATACTATGTTGTGATCCACACTCAGTTCCCATAGTTCTCTCTGTGGGTGCAGATGGCTCTCTCACTATCACAAGTCTATTGGAACCAGCCTGAATCAACTCATTGTTGAGAAGAGCACGTCCATCAGAATGGATCACCGTATAATCTTACTGTGACTGTGTGCAATGATCTCCTGGTTCTATTCACTTCACTTAGCATCAGTTCATGAAAGTCTCTCCAGGTAAAATCTGAAGTTTTATAAAAGTTTCATTTTGCATTATCACTATGGGGAAATCAAAGAATCTCAAAACTGGAAGAAACTTCATTTAGCCAGGTTGTACACAAATAAGAAACCCCCTCTACAATCATCCCAGCAGTCATTCAGACTTTCTTTGGAAGCAGCTCATCTTTTGGGCAGCTTCACTTGCCACTCTTCTGTGCCTTTTGTTGCTGAGTCCTACAACGATTTGACAAACATTTATTCAGACTTATACATTTTAGAAAAGACATGTTCCTCGCTCTCATGAAACTTTCAGTCTAAGTAGGGGGTGTTGCCAAAGACGCAAGTAACCACAAAATAACGTAGGCTATGTGTTTTATGATGTCCACGTTAGAAAAATAAATCATAGGCAATTTCAACAAAGGCTTTCCTTAAAGAAGCTTTATTAAGCACCTACTGTGTACCAGGTGCTGTGCTAAATGCTTTTTACAAATATTATTTTATTTAATCCTCACAACACTGAAATAAGTGCTATTATTAATCCCCATTTTACCTCTTGAAAAGATTGAAGCATAAAGATATGAAGTGATTTGTCCAGCTAGTAAGTAGCTGAGGCTGACTTTGCACTTCAGTTTCTCTGACTCTTAAGTTCAGTGTTCTGTCCACTGGGATAACCAGGAAGAATTTGGAATGGATTTAATCATTAGGAAGTTCTCCATTATCTCAAATCTGAATCTATCTCCCACTTCTGCCCTCTGGAGCCAACTAGTCTATGCAATAGGCTTTGAAGACTTTGATTTACCACTGGACAATAAATTTTCAGCCCAAACCAAGACCCTGAAGGAGGATCAACCACCTGGACAGGACTCTGGGGGAAAGAAAAGGTATCCATCATCTTCTTTTTAATGATTATCTTCCAACATTATGCATCACACATGGACTCATCCAAGCTCAGTGTTTCAAGTGGTGTAAGATTGATAGAGCACTCCATAGCTGATTTTATCCTTTAGACAATTACTTATGTGATTGTGGTATTTAGGGATGGAAGAGGCTTTAGAAGTCATGTATTCCAAATCCCTGATTTTATAGCTAAGGAAACTGAATTCCAGGTAAAAGGTGATGGATAGTTAAAGTCACATGGAGTGTCAAAGGTGGAGCTAGGACCCAAATTCCTCAAGTCCTGTTAGATCTTCACATACACACACAGACACACACACACACACACACACACACACACACACACACACACACACACACAATTTTCATTGGCTTTTAACCATTCTCATCCCCAATCAAATTATTCCTTTCCTCAGACTGTTCCTGTTTGCTTCAAAAAGACAGGCTACAGGGGCAGCTAGTTGAGATAGTGGATAAAACACCAGCCCTGAAGTCAGGAGGACCTGAGTTCAAATCTGGTCTCAGACACTTAACACTTCCTGGCTGTGTGTCCCTGGAAAAGTCACTTAATCTCGATTGATAAGAAGAAGAAGAAGAAGAAGAAGAAGAAGAAGAAGAAGAAGAAGAAGAAGAAGAAGAAGAAGAAGAAGAAGAAGAAGAAGAAATTCCAATATACTTTCTACACATTAGAGCTATTCCAAACTGAACTTGGTTCATTTGGTTTAGGGGCATCAGTGGAAAGAGATGCATTGTATTGGATTTGTAGCAAAAGGAGTCAAGGTTTGACTTTTACTACCTGTATGTAAGTCACATTTCTTAAGCATTATACAATGTGCCAAGAGGCATTTAGGAAGAAAATTAAGAATTCAGGAAGATCTGAGTTCAAATTTGGCCTCAACTGACTAGCTGTGTGATCCTGTGCAAATCATGTAACTCTGTTTGCCTCAGTTTCCTCATGTGTAAAATGAGCTGGAGAAGGAAATGGTGAACCACTCCTCTATCTTTGCCAAGAAAACTCTAAATAGGGTCAACAGCATTGGAAACAGATGAAATGACTCAACAGCATGTACCAGACACTTTGCTCAGTGGTAGGCAGAAAAAGAAAGGGATCTCATAAAATCAAGAGAAGGAATATGCACATTAACATCATGAAATTTCTCCCAAGGATGGAGCAAGATTAAATGTTTTCGTGAGAGAAATTTATTGGATGAAATCACTATTTTAACTAGAGAGAGAGATTTCTTCTTTGGATGGGCAAATTGACTTAACTTCCCATCCTTCAGGTTTTACCTAATTGTAACCACGTCATCTGTGAAACTTACTTTGTTCCTCCCAAAGTATCTGTAAATATGGCTGGATCCTTCTGGTCCCACTGTTTTTTTCCCACTATGGAAATCTGTCCAGCCCTCAACTGGAAATTCTCAAAAAACTGCAATGTACTTCCCCATCCCCATTAGCAACTCCCTTTCAGAATAGCAAATAAAAATCTGAACAGAGTGTGATGGGAGTGTGATATTTCTTACACTGGAAAGCAGCCAGAACCCCATTCTACCATCCAATCCCTGCCAAAAGGAACCAATGAGTCCACCGAGTACAAACGATCAGGGACTGTTATTGTTGTTGTTTTATGGGCTTTTCTATGGCTTTTCCAGTAGGACCGCAACCCCCAAAGTTCCCAAAGTGGCAGAATAACGTGTCAACTGTTGGGTCATCAATCCCACTTCCTGCCTGAGCGGTTGGGCTGGAGGTTGTCCAATCCAAGAGCTATGTATAGCAATAACAGTTGGACGTTAGTTAACCTGTAGTGGTCTGATGAGTTTCCTGATGGGACTGGATTCTTCTTTCACTGGTGAATTACCATCCAGGATCCCAAGATAATTTAAAGGACTCAGAGCATTATGGTGAAAAAAGTAGACCAAGAGAGGGCTATGTGTTTTACTTAACTTTTTAGTTTATTATTTTTTTTACTGAGGCAATTGGAGTTAAGTGACTTCCCCAGGGTCTCACAGCTAGAACGTGTTAAGTGTCTGAGACCAAATTTGAACTCAGATTCTCCTAATGTCAAGGCTGGTGTTCTATCCACTGCACCATCTAGCTGCCCCTTACTTAACTTTTATATTGTCCTCAGTGAATCAATAAACATTGATTAAATGATTACTCTACACTAAGCACTGTGCTAATAAATCACTGAGTGGGCAAATAGAGGTCAGAAGGGGAAAAAAGTATTTCCTTCTTCCAAGGAGACATAATCTAATAGGACTGAGCATATAATAAGGAGATAGTGAATTTGCAGGTGAGAATTTGGGTTCTGTCACACTCTACTCAGGTGACTCTGTACCAATCAGTTGATTTATTCCAGTCCTGATTTTCTCACCTGTAGAATGGAGATTTTTACTAAGGACAGTGCCTGTCCCATAGGAGACATTTAATAATTGTTTGATCATTGATTGACTAGGATCAGGAATTTAGAGCTGAAACAGATTTTGGATGCCATTTAAATCCATTTTACAGACGACAAAACCAAGGCACAAGGCTATGTGACTTGCCTAATGTCACACCCAAAAGGAAAAGGCAGGATTTGAACCCAGTTCCCCATCTCCAAAGCTAAGGCTATTTCTATAACACCATAATAATAATGGCTTCGCCTCCTGCCTGCCTCAGAATTCACTTGGTCCAGGTATATTAAGAAGTGTGTTGTCAAGGACAAGAAGTCTTAGGAAGAAATGTATTTGGGTCTAAATTGTGCTCTTGACCCATAGTAGTTCCCTTCCTTTTGTCCTCTCTTTCTGTCCTAGTCTGTACTTTTCCCCAGTCCCTTCACTTAATCTGTGGTTTCACATGGAATGGCTCTTGAGCATCAGAACAAGTCAAGAGCATGGTTAGTCCAACGCCCAGGGCTCTCCCATTAGCATCATGTGGCATCTCCAATATGAATCACTTTGCTGCTGTTACCCAAGACACTGGGGCCATCTACATCTGTGCACAAAGTTTTCCAATCACGTGGGGGGAAAATATAAAAGCAGAGCAATCGTGATCTCACCTTCCCCCTACCCCGGGGGGAGGGAAAGGCACGAATCTGGCGCTCGGATGCCGGGAAGGAGGAATCATCCATGACTTTGCTGATCATTGGAAGCAGACTAACGCTCCCATGATTTGCTTTGCCTGTCTGAAGCTCCTGGCCTCTGGGACAGAATCCTCTGGAGCAATGACTCAACATGTACTAACCTACCAAGTCTTGACTCAGGCTCACTGCATCTGCCTCTCCTAGCCAGGAAGCCTGGGGAGCTATACCTAATCACAGCAAAGGAGGAGGGAATGGAGCAGTTTGTCCAGCAAAACAATGCATCCAGGCACTTCATAAAACCTTAAAATGTTCCATAAATATGAACTATTATTACTATGGCTGTTCCTCTTAATCTCATCTTAGCTCTTCAGAATTCAGATAGAACTGGTCTTGGAAGAGACTATTATCCTATTTTTCCTATGTCATATTCTGTGAATTCTTGCCCAGAGACACACAATGGCTTTTATTTTTCACTGAAAAAGAGTAAAATATAAAACCAATTCTGCAGAATATCAACACCTTGAGGGTAGAGTCTGTTCTGTATCCTATTGTTTACTTTGCTGTTGAAGACTGATACTTAATGTCTGCTGAAGTTGAAACTGTTACTGCTATTGAGTTGTTTGGTTCATTGGGTGATGACTGTGTGGGGCAAGATGGGAGCGGAGTATCTTTGTATCCTGGGCATTTAGCTCAGAACCTGCATACAACAATTAATAAAAGCTTATTGATCCATCGATTGATTGATGGTAGATTCACAAAAAGCACCCACAAATTCATGTTTTAACAGGACCACTAAACCATACATACACATCCCGGCAGGCCACATATTGATTTCGAGAACCACAAATTAACATTACTTAGGTTGGATTACATTTTTATCTATTTTGTTAAATTCAAATTAAATTCCCAGGGGTATTTTAATCTGGTTCAGTCTCTTTGAGTATTTTGACTATGCGTGATTAATATTTCTGATTCCTATGACCATACCTCTAGCCATGGGATGATGAAAATAATAGATAGATATAAATATACAGACGTAATATAAACAGATAAAGAGATATAAAGATGCCCCTCTATATAGATTTAGATGTCTTTAGTCCTTTTTCTACATGGCATCAATTTTGGCTTTTGCTGGCTTACTATGCAGACAGTTCCAACACTTTTACTGCAGTTTTAAGATTTAATAGCTATAAGTAGCTTGCTGGCTATAGGTATTTTTCGTTGTTGTTGTTGTTGTTGTTGTTTTTGAGGCACTTGGGATTAAGTGACTTGCCCAGAGTCACAAAGCTAGGAATTGTCTGAGGTCAGATCTGAATTCAAATCTTCCTGACTTCAGGGCTGGCACTTTATCCACTGCACCAATTTGCTGACCCATAGGTATTTTTTTTTTTATTTAAAATGTTCTTAATTATTTACAAATCAATTCTTATTCATGTTATTGTTGCTTCTGTTTTGAACTAGGCTAGAAGACACATTTCCCAAGGTTTGGTTGTAATCACTGACAAGTATCCAATATTTGATTCAATGCAATTTAATGCACATTTTCAAGCATCTGTGGAAGACTGTGTAGGGAGCTGGGTGCTGGGGATAAAAAAGTTAAAGTAAAAAATAGTATTTATCCTCGAGAATCTTTCATCTTACTTGTGAGGTGTAATAAATAAGCAAATGCACAATAATTTTAATAATTAAGAGAAAATTTAAATTTAAGAATAGAGAAACTATCAATCATTAATAGACAAAAATTCCAATAGACTTGTGATGGAGAGAGCTATCTGCATCCAGTAAGGACTATGCTGACTGAATGTAGATCACATCATAGTATTTTCACCTTTGTTGTTGTTTTTGTTGTTGTTCTTTGCTTGCTTGTTTTTTCTCTCTTTTTTTTCCTCTTTGATCTGATTTTTTCTTATACAGCATGATAAATGTGGAAATATGTTTAGAAGAATTGAACAAGTTTAACCTATATTGGTTGCTGTCTAGGAGGGAGGGAGTTGGGGAAGGAGGAAGAAAAATATGGAACACAAAATTTTGCAGGGGAGAATGTTGAAAATTATCTTTCCATGTATTTTGAAAAATAAAAAAACCTATTATTAAAAATAAAATAAAATTTAAAAAAATGATTAGTAGGCAAGGGAAAATCACTCTATGAGACTCATTGGTTTAGACCAGGAAGACTCTGTGGATAGACTGCTGGACCAGGAGTTTGTTTTCCAATCTTGCTCAGATGCGTACTAGTTCAATATGTGATTCTGGACAAATCATTTAATTTTGATTTGCCTCAAAATTTTTATCTATATAACAGGAATAATAAAAGCACCTACTTCTCAGAGGTGTTGTGAAAGTAAAATAAAATGATATTTATTAAGTCCTATATAAATATTGATTTTTTTTATCTTAGACCAATTCCCTCATTTTACAAGTAAGAAAACTGAGGTTGAGAGTAGTTAAGTCACTTGTCAGGGTCATAAATGTTATAATTTGAACCTAAATGCTGTGACCTCAAATTTAATATTCTTTTCATTGCAGTAAATGACTATCTCCCAGGAAAGCTAGATGGGTTAGAATGCTGATCATGGAGGTCGGGAAGACCCGAGTTCAAATGTGGCTTCAGACACTAATTGTGCGACTCTGATCAAGTCACTTAAACCCTGTTTGCCTCATCTGTAAAAGAAGCTAGAAAAGGAAATGGCAAAGCACTTCAGAATCTTTGCCCAAAAAACTCCAAATGGGATCAAAAAGGGTGGGACATAATTGAACAAAAACAGGAAAAATTTTACAAAAAAAGTAATACCTGAGCTTTTGAAGGAAGCTTTTAATAATTCTAGTTTGCTATGTGACATCAACAACAAGGCAGATGCCTTAAATGGTCATCTGGAACCACACAGCAAATCAACGGAAAATTAAGTTTCAATTGATGCATTTTAAGAGATTGGAGACATTTTGCAGCACCATCACAGAAAGCTGATCTTTCAAGAATAAACATGTCCCCAGATAGCAGTGTGATGGAAAGATTTTTAAGGAAAAAATGATTTAATAAGATGAGAGCTTAGTGTGTTGCATAGGTACTTAGGAAATGTTTTCAGTCCCAGAGGGTGGCTTCTAATCCATTGGGTGGAATCATGGAGTCCACACAGGATCAGCACCTCAGAAGGGAAAGGAGGCATCTCAGAAACCATTTATTCCAAGCCTCACTAGTCAGAAAACCCTATCTCTAATAATTCCTGGTAACTAGTCTTTCACTTGAGGATCTCTAGTCACCAACAATCACCAACAACCAGGGCCATTTTATGGCTACCTTTGTAAATTTAAATATTCTGACAAATACACTATTCCCAAGAGAAGTTTATGGACTCACATATAATCTTGTTCTTTTTCCTTCTTGTGGCAGTGAAATGTTTGTATTACTCAATAATTAAGTTTATATTAAAAAAAAAACCAAACAAACATTTAAAGACCAGTAGTGAGTAGAATAACACTCCTGCTGTGATCTGTGTTATCATCTATGATTGTTTTTATTATTAAAAATGGAAATATATCATAATAAGCATTTAATATGTGTTAAGACATAGAATGAAAAAAAAAACAAAAAGCTTATATTTGAATCAAGGAGACAACTTGTAAATAAAAAAGCTCATATGATATAATGTTAATAATATAATAGTAGTTGTAAAAATAAAAATATGTTTGTAAAATGCTTTGGAAACCTTAAAGTGCTATATAAATGCTATTATTATGCATGTATTCATAAATTATATCTACACATAGCTACATACCCACACATATATGAATCTTCCTCTACAAGTGAAATTTTATATTTCTATGTCTCTATCAGTATTAGAGAACATTCTGAATGGGGTCCATGAAGAATCAGACACAACTTAAATGACTGAATAGCAATAACAAAATTAAACCCTTAAAACCTATCTCCTTTGATTTTCATAATAATACTGTGACTAATTTTGAGAGAGGTTAAATGACTAGGATTGCACATTATAGGCTGGATTAGCACTCCAGGACTTCTCAAATACTAAGCCTAACACTATGCACTGTATCTTCTGGCTGCGTTAGCAGGAAACCATAAACACTTTTTGCTTAGCTCGAAAAAGTGTTCTCCTACTGTCCAGTACCTGACAGAGTCCAGAGACTCAGAAGCAGACTGAAGCAAAGACTCTTATACATCTTGTAGCCAAGATGGTAAGATAGAGGTTATAATACAGTTAAGTGGAGACAGAGATGGTCAACTACCTGGACGAAGACAACACTCATTAATGAGTTGATGGCAACTTGGAGAGATGTCTGTAGTAATCTCCAGGGATTTATAACATTCTTTGCAAAGACTTGGATAAAAAGAAGGGGCACCAGGCTTATCCAATTTACAGATGGCACAAAGGGAGATATATGAGAGCCAATACATTAGATGCTAGAATTCTGGAACATTGAGTTTAATCCAATAAGATGATGATTAATAGTATGAAATAAATCTAATAAAAGTTCAAAAAGCTAATCTACAATTAGAAGAGAGGGTACAGATAGATAATACCTGGAAAAGACTTGGGGATTTTAGTGAACTTGCTCAAGTCCAGTAGGAATGAATAATAGACTTTTTTTTTTCAACCATAGCACACATAATATATGAGTGTATAGGTATATGTAATACATATAATATATGCAGGCATATAGAAAATCTTAAGTTTCATCAATGTAAGTTTACTTTCTAGAATAAGGGAGGTGATTATCCTTTAGTACTCTGCCATGTTGTTAGCAGAATATTACCCCAAATCTCATCAGATGGAATGTAATAAGGATAAGTGTAAATCTTATTTATGAGTTTGAAAAAAAAAAAAAGGATTTCCTAAGTACAAGATGGGTGGAGTGTGGCTAAATGTCAGTTCACCTGAAAAATTGCTCAGAGGATTATAAGCTCAATGGCAACTATTATCAGTGTGAGTCAACAGTGCGATATGACAGTTCAAAAAGACTAGAAATCTAAAGTAACATTAAGGGTAATGTAGTATCTGAGACTGATTCTAGAAGCCAACAACCCTTGTCAAGGAGTGAAGGGAGAAGGAATAAGATACATTATTAAATGCCTACTATATACAAAGAACTGTGCTAAGCACTTAACAAATCTTATCTCATTTGAGGTACACAACAACTCTAAGAGGTGATGCTATTATTAACTCCATTTTGCATTGAGAAAAACGGAAGCAGGCAGAGGTTAATTTGCCTAGGGTCACATAGCTAGTAGATGTGTGGAGTTAGATTTGAACTCAGGACTCCGGAACCAGTGCTCTATCCATTGTGCAATTTAGAAAGAAAGAAGGGAGGGAGGCAGAGAGGGTAGAAAGAAGGGAGGAGAAAGGAAGGAAAGAAGGAGGGAAGGAAGGAAATTGGAGGGAAAGAAAAAAGGAGAAAGGAGGGAAGAAGGGAAAGAGGGGGAGAGAGAAAGAGAGACAAAGACAGATGAGAGATAGAGAGAAACAGAGACAGATACAGAGACACACAGAGAGAAAAAGAAACAAAGACAGAGATGAGAGACAAGGATAGAGACAGAAACACCCAGAGAAAAAGAAACAAAGACAGAGACAGAAAAGCAGAGAGAGACAGAGACAGAGAGGAGAAAGGGGAAGAGGAGCCAACTCTCTCTACTATTACTTGCCTCCATTAAGTTAAGGGACACACAGCGGCTTTCTCTTGCTCAGACTCAAACAGGTGAAAAGTATCCCAAGGCAGGATCTGAAACTCTGTCTCACTGATTCTAAGATAAATAAGGTGATAAAATGAATAGGGAGTTGGTCTTAAAGTCAGGGAGACCCCAATTCAAATCCTACCTAAGATCTGTATTAGCTGCATGACTGAGCAAATCATTCAACCACTTCCATCAATTTCTTTCTCTGTAAAATGAAGGTAATAATAACATCTACTTCCCAGGGTTATTGTGAGGATCAAATAGAACAATGTTTGGGAAACATTTTATAAATATGAAAGTGCTATGTAAATGAATGCTAGCTCGTCCACATCCCATCTCCTTGTTGCATTGCCTCATTTAGTAGGGACATGGGACCCAAACCCTTTTTTACACTGCTTGATAACAGACTGGACCACCTTACTGATCCAGGAAAGGTAAAGATTTTCTGTCATGTATAATAATGATTATCATCATCATCATTATTACTACATTTATTTTTATAATAACATAAGTGGTTGTGGTCCTAAGAAAAGGTAGCTAAAATTAAATTAGAAAAATGGATTTATCCTTTCCCCCATCCCTACCTCCTGGATCTCCAGAGGACTGTTGGTTAACCAAAACTATGATTGGGTTTGCCGAAGCTATCGTACAGATCCAACTTGCTGATGGAATATAAGAGAAGCTTTCAGATCTCTAAATGACCACATATGTCAATGAAATACGAATATGGGAAAATGGGGAAAACCAGAATGGAGGAAACCTCCACATTTGTAAACCAAAGCATAGATGAGTTGATTGGCTGTCTGCCAAAGAATCAACTTCAATGGAGCTAAATTGTAGTAAAAAGGAGGCAGAACAAGGTACTGGGCAACTGCTATATTTTGTCTCCTGTTTTAAGTCTACAAAATGCAAAATCAACACTGTTTGAACAATTATGTGTTAAGTACTTCTGTGAATCACATCTCTTCACTTTTAGCCACTTGTCACTACTCACATAGTATCATAGATTTAGAACTGGAAGAGACTTTACAAAGCAGCTGGGTCAACCCTTTCATTTTTTAAATGCAGAACCTGAGAACCACAAGAGATCCAATGACTTGCCCAAAGTCACAGAGTCAGAATTCAAACACACATCCTCTAAATCAAGATCATTTGCCCTTTGAATTGTGCCTTGTTATATGATTAATAATAACATCCCAGTCTAAAATTAAACTCCTAAAGAACTGAAACCCACAGCCTGTTTTCAGATCCTCCTCATTCCAGGGCCAGTAATCTATCCACTGTACCATCTAGCACTCCTGATGGCTCTCAATGTGAATATCAGGCTACCTCATCCTCTGTCCAAAACTTCTAAGCGACTTTTGAGTACAAAAGACAGAAGTAGTCAGTCAACAAATATTTGTAAATGGAATTGAATGTGTCTTTCAAAGAGGATCAATACTATACAAACAAACCTGGAAAACATTCCTAGTACATCAATTAAAATTAAATCCATGTTCCCATTCTATTGAGCTTTATCCAAAGAAGAGGTCAAAATCTTGGCCCCTACAGGATATGGGCTGGGATTAGAATAGGATCAAAGTGTTTCTTCATATTTTTGGAAGGGAACATGCTAGCATCACATCATTTCTTCCAGGTTCAGCTCAATAATATTTATCAGGCACTTGCCATGAAGAAGAAGAAGGAGAAGGAAAAGGAGGAGAAGAAGGGGGAGGAGGAAGAGAAGGGGAAGAGGAAGAGGAGAAGAATAGGGAGAAATGTATAGTGTTTTAAATTTTTCAAAACAGTGTTGTTTTATTTAATCATCATGATAACCGAACTGTAGGTGCTATTGTTTTCTATGGATGGGGAAACTGGGACTCAAAAATATCCAGTTATAATACAGTTAGGAAGTGTCTAAGACAGAACTTGAATTCAGCTCTTCTGAACTACAAAGCCAGTAACTACAAAGCCAGTACTCAAACTACTACCCTTCCCAGATGACCAAGACACTGTGTCAAGCATCTTAAGTTCCTCAGTTTTTATAGGTAAGTTATATTAAAACATTCCTGGCTTCTCAGTCATCAGAGATGAAGAATGAGAGAATTAGAGAGTCATGTTCATTGGCCAGACACATATTCCCTTCTTACCCTCCATTTGAGAAACTTCAGTGATGTGAAAGATGTCTTTTCTTCTTTTCTGGGGTCTTATGGCCTCCTTAAAACTCCCTGTAAATATTAACTACTGTTATTCTTATTTCTGTATCTTTTTTAAACAACATTCTTCCAAGGATGGGATATGTTTGGGAGTTACGCAAGTCTCTGAAGAAGTAAAATTGGGGTCACCCATAGGGCCATAAGGAGGGCCGTGGGGAGTGGAAGTAGATTATAATAATTTGTGAACAAATATTAAGCAGGAGAAGTGATGTAAAGGATGTAATCAAGGTGATGTTTGCGCAATCTCAAAAAATTTAAAGAGAGGTCCTGACATGTTAGGAATAAATCTGGTAGAAGATACCCTGGAGAACATGAGAAAGACATATGAAAGATGGGAAACATAGTAAAAATGGCTTGCCATCCGCCTTGTTGGAGGACCACCCAAGCTGATGAAGTCACAGACTCACCCAAGAATCGACATATTTAATACATCATGTAAAACACATAAACAAGCAAAGACAGGGAAGGAGATGGCAGCCTCGGTGTTGCTAGGACTGAAATTGGCTCGGCTTCTGTATAGAAAAGATTTGATGAAGCCCCAAGTAGAACCAAGAGAACCATATAAATAATGGCCACTATAATGTAACTGAAAATGCTGCTAAAATACATCAGAATCAAGATGAAATGGAAGTCCAATCTTAGTTCCATTGGTCTAACAATAGAAGATGATTTCTTCTGCTAAGAAAAAAGTGGTAACTACAGGGGTAGAATGCTACATACACTCATCTAAACTGTGATTTACTTTGCAAGACTATTTGTCCTTCATATAAGGGAGAGTTCTAATGGGGAGGGAGTATTGAAAAATGACAACAGTTTAAGAAATTAAAAGCATTAATAAAATAAATCATGTTTTAAAATCATAGATATTGAGCTATAGGGGAACCTTACAGATTATATATAGTCTAATCCCCCATTTCTTACAATAGCAAGAGACAGACACCCAAAATTCTTTTCACTATACCATTAAGAGTATCTTAGCTCCTGTTATATAACAATTCTGTACCTTCTATGGAAGAAACTTCATAAATCTTTTAGTACAGTTTTTTCATTTGACAATCATCTATCTGTCTATCCATCCATCCATCTATCCATCTGTCTGCCTGCCGTTCAGTCATCTTTTTCACAATCATCTATCTTTTTATCTATCTATCCATCTATATGTCCATCTGTCTCTTTCAACCATCTTTTTCACAGCCATCTATCTTTTTATCTTTCTAAATATCCATTTATCTATCCATCTGTCTGTCTGTCTTTCAGCCATCTTTGTTACAATTATCTAGTTTTTATCTATCCATCCATCCATCCATCCATCTGTCCATTTGTCTTTCAGCCATCTTTTTCACAATTATCTATCTATCCATCTATTTATCTATCTCTATCTACCTATCACTATTATCCATCTCTCTTTATTATTTATCTTTCTTTATTATTTATCTGTCCTTGATTCATATCCTTCTACTATCTATCTTTCTATCAACTCTTTATCCCTCACTTCTTTCTATCTATATTTCTCCATCATCTCTCTCTCTCTTTTACCTAATTTCTTTTAGATCTGATGACTGCCCAGGATCACAGTGAGGTCCCAGAGAAAGTAGTCTCTTTTTAAGAACCAGTTTATATTTTATAAAAAGTCTTCTTTAGGGACCATTGTAGATATCTCAGTTTGCAAAGCTAAAAATAAGAAGGTCCTTCATCACAACAGAATTTTGGCATCTCCACTAATATTCAGATCTAATTACAACGCCAGATGAAAACATATGTTTTAAATTAAAAAAATTATTGACATATGCTTAAAATGACTGAACACGCACACACACACACACACACACACAAAATCTATATCAGAATCTCTTAGGGGGAAAGAGGTAAGGGAAGAAGGGAGAAAAAAAATCAGAACTCAAAATGTTATAAAAATGAATGTTGAAAGCTATCTTTATATGTAATTTATATGTAATATGTAAAATACTATTGAATAAAAATATATTAATATCATATATTTTTATATCACTTTCATTTCTGTGTTTATCTCTTCTGCCCTGCCTCCCAAGGGAACCATCTATTATAACAAAGATTAAAAAAAAAGAAAGAGAAAAAAAGAGATTCATGAAATGAACCAATATACCAATGAATCCTGACAACCTCTACATAGGATAATGTGACTTTTTGAAAGAAATTACAAGATTGGAGTTTCATTAGGGATCTAGGTCACATAACGCACAGTGCTCAAAGTGTGGTCATGATGTCCCAGGATAGGGAGTGCCCCATTGAAACTCTGGGCTCTGAACCAATGGGCTTCTCCTCTACTAGCTTTTTCTTTCTTTGGGTAACCTAGGATACCACCCAAGCAGAGAGAAGTACACATATACCTTCAGCCTCTGACAGCCAACAAGGGATTTGGATTAACTAGGACCAACATCCGGCTCTGTCCTACATGGAAAAAAACTAGAATCCTTTATCTTTTACCGTTTGTTGTCCAAATTGAGATTTGAATGCCATAATGCATTGAAACAAATATAGAAATACATAAATCAACAGGCAGGTCAGCAGGCTGGTTGAAGGCTCCTGGACTCCATGCTACCTCTTATTAATATTTCTACCCAGAATACTCATGCACTCACATGGGTCACTCTTGATATATAAAACCTCCTCAGTTTTAAGGTTGCTACACCTAATAACTCTTGCTAAAGACCAGATTTTTCAATTACTAGTTTGCTATAAAACACTTCATAAAAAGGAAAGTCTCTGGTTCCACTTTACCAACCCAGCCTTCCCTTCTCTCACTTTTCCAATATGGTTTTTCAGGGTACTTTCCAATATGAATAATGTCTTCTGAAATCCAACCAAAACTCTTGTCCCACTGTTCTGCTAATCCATTATCTAATTGTGATTTCTTCAAGTGCTACAGGCAGATCCACAGAGTCCCAAGGATCAAAAAGTCTCTGTAACCACTCTATGACATAGTACAGAGTATCCCAAGCCTGGCAGTCTTAATTCCAAAGCTTCCCTCCCTTAATCCCTCCTAATTTCAATGACTTTGTCAGGCATTTTTCTCCTTCTCCCCACTCCCTTTTTTCTATGAGGAGACTCTATGTATCTCTATGAGGACCACAGGGGTCCTCAAACTTTTAAAATAGGGGGCCAGTTCACTATCCCTCAGACTGTTGGACTATAGTAAAAACAAAAACTTTGTTTTGTGGGCCCTTAAATAAAGAAACTTCATAGCCCTGGGTGAGGGGGATAATCGTTCTCAGCTGCTGCATCTGGCCCGCGGGCTGTAGTTTGAGGACCCCTGTTAGAGATTGCTTTGTGTGTGTGTGTGTATATATATATATATATATATATATATATATATATGTATGTATATATGCAGGTTGTCTCCCCAGTTAGACTGCAAGCTCCTTGAGGACAGGGACTGTTTTGTCTCTTTTTGTATCCTCAGTTATTAGCACAGTGCCTTGGACATAGTAGTCACTTAGCCAGTATTGACTGATTAGTTGGATTGGTTGAGGGGGCCAGAATGATTCCTTAGCCTTTATCACAAGGAAATGGGCCAAGGCTGCAAGGAGCAAAACATTTATCCATATCTTCTCAAAGAGTAAAATGGGAGGGGGGGGGAAGTCCATGGGGGCCAGTTCCATCCTTAGACTATCATCCCATCAAGTAGACATAGAACTAAAAGTTATCACAGTGCATCCAGTTCAACCTCTTTTTTTTTTTATAGATAAGGAAAACTTGAGAAACTTTCATCTAATCCCTTCATTTTATGTGGAAATTGGACATTCAGTAGTGTCAGAAGTGGGATTTGAACTCATCCCATAAAATCAAAAGATATAGGGCTGACAAAGAACTTAGAAAAAAATCAATTTACAGATGAGGAAACTGAGGCAGATAGGGTTAAGTAACTCACCCATAACTAGTGAGTGTCTAAAGCTGGATTTGAACTCAGAAAGATGAATCTTTCTGATACCAAGCTCAGAAGTCTATGCACTAGAGGGTACTTAGCCATCTCCTACTCTAGTAATGGTGACTTTGGGCAAGTTAAAAAAAGATCAGATTTTCATTAGGAGACTGGCTACATGTCCCCTCCCTCTTTCAGTTTATACTGTGGGCTCCTGGTTGGACGTTTACCTAATAATTAGCAGGTTGAAAGCCCTGCCTCTGCTTGTAAGCCCCAAATGTCATTTAGGTGGCCTGATGGCATCTAAAAGAACCTTTTTTCTCAGAAGCTTGGTGCTATTTCTAGGTGACAGTAGAGTCAAGTTAGCTGCTTATCATCCCCTGCATCTGGATGAACTGGGGAGGTCGCCTGGAGGAGGTGTTCCGGCTCTCCTAATGTCCCAAGGTTCTCTCCTAAAATAAGCCCCAGTCTCCTGTTCCTACCAAGAGGGGACTAAACCAGTTCTTACCTCCTACCACCACCCTTTTCAATAGAAAGAACAATTAGCAAGTTCCAACTTGTGATAACATTCTTTCTTCTACTAGAGTTTAAGTTTTCTGGGGACAAGTGCTGGGTTTCATGCACTTTTACATCCCTCTCTGGGTCAGCAATAGTGCAATAGTGCATAGGAGGACTTATTCATCTCTCCGATTTCAAATCCAGCCTCAGACACATTATTATTGTGATCCTGGTGAGTCCCTTCACCTTGTTTACTTCAGTTTGCTCATCTATAAAATGAGCTGAAGAAGGAAATGACAAACCACTGCATTATCTTTGCCAAGAGAACCCCAACCAAAGAGTCAGACATGACTGAAGAATAACACATCTCACTCAACATCTAGTGCGAGGCTTCAGGGAACAAGAAATGTTTCAGGAAAGAAGGCTAAGGACACTTTTGGATCTCCATTGCCTTCCATGGCTCTCTATGGTCTACCAAAAAAAAGTCCAGACTCTTGTTTATTTTTTTTTTTGGTCACACTGGATCTGAAGCTTTGATCACTCCTTTCCCCCCCATCCCTATAGTGTCCATGATCTTCAAGGTCTGGTTCAAATGTCATTGTCCAAAGGAAATCTTATTTTTATCTCTGTAGACAGAAGGGACCCGCCTTTCCTGAGAATTCTCTCCATGTTTTCTTTATACCTCTCCTAAGTCCTGATTTGTATTGTAACTAATTCACCTGCCCGGATTTTAGGACCTTTGGATAGGAGCCAGGTTTTGTTCATCTTTGCATCTGCATCAGTAGCCAATACTCTTAGAGAAGATTCTTCTAATATGATTGCTAACACATAGTAGGTGCTTCATTAATATAGGCTAAGTTAAATTCACCCCAATTCAACGTCTTTTCCACCTTACCAAGAAAATTATTGCTCAAGTTTGAAAAGTTCAAATTCACTTGACATCATAATCTCTGGGTGGATGGTGAAAAATCATTCACCTACATAATCTGTAAAAAGTAAAGAGCCTGGAGAGCCAGTGGTTTCTCCACCCCCTTTTTCTCCTTTTCTTCTAAATTCAGCTTTCTATAACAATGAGCAAAACACCTTTCACCATATCATCTCATTAAAGACCGAACACAGTTCAATTGTGTTTTTATTGGGACACTATGAGTAGAGATTGTTTGATTTATTATATTTCTGTTCCCAGCATCTAGTACAGTGCTTGATACATATAGGAGATTAATTGGTTGATTACTTGATCTTTGGAGATGGGTATTAGTTTTTGGTTTGGAGAGGGAAGATTGGTTTGTTTTGGTTTGGGGTTTTTCTGGGGAGGGGAGGGAGATTTGTGGGCAAAGGGTTGCATTGATTGACTATAATATCATCCAGTGTAGCCAATTTGATAAGGGTTCCGTGTATAATATTGGAAACTTCCTCTCCAGCCTCTGCTAAACTGCCTGTAGCAGCACTGCAGATGGAGAAGGATTCCCATATTGAACCTCAGGTGAGAGGCCAGAGTGGGATCTCCAGTAGATCTAGCTTGGCTCTGGAGAAGAGGAGCTCTCTGGATGCATCCCAACTGCTGACCTGTGGGCAAGGCTTCCTTCCACCTCTGCCAACAAACATTTGACCAGCCTGTGCATGCCCAATATCCTGCTCACATAAAATAGTCAATATTTGTTGAAGGCGGGCAGCTGCCTCCTACCTTTTGATCTGTCTCCTTGTTAATGACGCTGGTCTAATCAGACCACACCTGACATCTGAACCCTATGCCCAATCCATATGCAGGCTGGTCTCTGCTTAGCTGGGCACAGAATCTCAGCTACCAACCGCAGGTGAGGGAGCTTTCCCTGCTTGAAGGAAATTTTTTTTATTTTTTTTTTTGAGAACAGAAATGGAAGGAAAGGAAGGGAGAGGAAGGAAAGGATAGTCATCTTCAAATATTTGAGTATCTGCCCCTTGGATTAAACTGATAGGATTATTGATTTAAAAGTAGAAGGCACCTCAGTAGCTGTGGATTACAACCCATTCATCCTACAAAGAAGGAAACTGAGGCCCAGAGAAATTAAATGATTTGCCTAAGTCTCAGAGGGAAGGCACTAGCAATGGGGAGAGGGGAAGGACTCATGCAGAAGGTAGAATTTAAGCTGAATCTTTTTTTAAGAATCCAGGAATGTTAGAAGGTAGAAGTGAGAAAAAAGGGAGAATTCCCAGAATGAATGGCACAGATTGCAGAGGGGGCTTTGATTGCCAGGCTAAAAGTTCAAATTTCACTCGTAGGCAAATTCAGCATTCCTCTTCTATGCCCACTTATTCTGTTTGGTTACAGAGGGCAGAGCCAGGCAATGGGTGGAGGTTATAAGAAACCCAATTTAGGCTTGATGTCAGAAAAAAAAGTTCTTAATCATTAAAACTTTCCCAAATTGGAACTGGCTACTTTGGATATAGGGAGTTCATTCTCATTGGAGATCTTCAAGGGTCTCTTGTCAGCTATGGTAAAGGAGTGATTCCTCCTTGATTGTGGGTTGGACTGCATGGCTGAAGTTCAAAATTTGGAGAGATGAAGATTGGCTCACACCAGCACCTCCTCTCTGGACATTCCATCTCCAAGGAGATAGCCTGCCCCAATAGGAATCCAGAACACGGAGTTACAAGACTTAGCTTTGAGTTCCAAGCCAGGACCTTCTTAATTGTGGAGCTTCTCTAAACCTCAGTTTCCTAATCTGTTGGTGACATAGTGAACTTATCCAACCATTCTGGAAAGTTGTAAAATTGTACATACTCTTTAATACAGCAAGACCATTAGTACATCTGTCTCCCAAAGACATCCAAAAAAGGAGAAAAGGACTTTTCAGACAAAAATATTTATAACAACTCTTTTTGGTGATGGCTAAAAATTGGAAGTCAGAGGGATGCCCATCAATTAGGAAATGGTTAAACAAGCTGTGGTATATGAATGTAATAGGATATTATTGTGCTGTAAGAAATGACAAGAAGGATGATTTCAGAAAAAACCTGGACTTATATGAACTGCTGCAGAGCAAAGCGAACAGAGCCAAGAGAACATTGTATACAGTAACAACAATATTATTCAATGAAGAACTGAGAGTGACTTAACTATTCTTATTCTCACAATACAGTGATCCAAGATAATCCCAAAGGATTTATGATGGAGCATTCTATCCACCTCCAAAGAAAGAACAGATATTGACTGAATATATACGGAAGCATGCTATTTTTCACTTTCTTTCTTTCTTTTTTCTTATATTTGAGTCTTCTTATACAAAATGATTAATATGGAAATGTTTTATATAATTGAAGAAGTATCATCTATATCAAGCATATATGATTGCTTACCATCTCAGGGAGGAGACAGGGGAGGAAGGAATAGAATTTGGAAATCAAATGTTTCAAAGAATTGGGAGTAAAAAGAGACATTTGAGGAAAAGTATTTCATAAATTGTAAAGTGATAGAAAAATGTTTGCTATTGTTCTTAGCTGATGTGTTTTGTTTTTCACCAAAGGCCTTACTATTTTTTTTTGTCTATACTTTAAATCTTTATCTCACCCTTATCTCCTTGCCAATAGCCTATTTCTTTCCAAACTGAGATTTTCCTTAAAAATAATTACCAGGATTAAAAAAGTTAAATTCCCTTGATATCATAATCTCAATTTCTTTAATTTATGGTCTTGTGTTGCTTTTATTTTGACTACATCTAGTCTGTTTTTTTTTTCTCAATACTTCTAGCAAGTCTAGCAATATAAAATTTCCAGAGATTTTGAAGCCAGGAAAAATAAAGCAGTATTATTTTATTACTACCAAATGATATATATATATATATATATATATATATATATATATATATATATATATATATATATATATATATAGTGCTTTAAGACATACAAAATGCTTTACAATATGTTATCTCATTTGATCTTTACAACAGCCCTGGAAGGAAAGTGCTATTATTATAACCACTTTACAGCCATGCGAATTGAGACAAACAGAAGTTGAATGACTTGCCCAGGCTCAAACAAGTCTTAGGATTTTAATTCAGGTTTTTCCAAATTCCACATTTAGCATCCTGTCTATTCTTCCACCTTCTGCTTTGGGGAAAGAGAGAAAAGTATGAATTATCTACTTTGGGGAATAAAGAGGATAAAATTGTATGGGAAAATTAAAATATATACATTGTTTATTTGTTTACCTGCCCTTTTAAAAATTGTCAAAGTACCAACAGACAATGGAAAAAAAACATGGAATCAAAATCAGCTGCTGCACTGATAGGAAATTCTTCAGCTTAAGCAGGCTACAAGCCAAAACTAAAGTGAAAGGAGAATTGGTGCATGATTTTTTGTTTGCAGATGATTTTATACTCAAGACAGCCTCTGAAGCCAAGATATAACAAAGCTTACATTCTCCTGCTTGTGCTAATTTTGGCCTAAATCAACACCAAGAAAACACAGAGAATATAGAGGCAAACTCGTCCAACATTCATTTTGTGAATGAAAAACCATGCGCATCAGAGAGGATGAGCAAACTGCTCAGGAAGCAAGTCAGAGGGGCAGGATTCCTCTGACTGCAGAGCCTGTTTGTTACACTGAATCAGGTGTTTTTTAAACTCATTCTCAATTTGAGCATAGAAAAAATGTATTATGTACAAACTGGGTTTGATTGATAAAATGATCTTTCTCAGCATAATAAATTTATTTAGCCCATGGTAAACTCTAATTGAATCTCTCTGAAAAGCGTTTAAATTGAAGGAGAAATTGATACCATAATGCCATTGTGCTTTATACTATATAATGTGACAGATGCCCTAGACAAGCAAATCCAAAGCACAGACCTTTATCTGTAAGCATTATCATCCTTAAGAGCAATTGATAGGGGAAACGAGGTAGCTCAGTGACTAGAACACCAGGGAGATGAGGGGTTTTTATATAGGGTCTCCAGCTCTAAATCAATGGACTGAGGAACTTTTCCCACACAACATCAGCTCCAAAAACGAGGCCAGAGCAATGGGAGATTCAGGAGCTGCTGATGGCACATGGTCATTATTTTTCTTAGGTTCACAGACTTTTGAAACCAAAAGTTTGTTCAGAGAGGCGCCAAACTGAGATGAATTTAAGAAATGAGGGCACATTGATTTCTCCATCTTCCACACATGGACAAAGAAAATGATCCGACTCACTCTGAAACCTCATCAACCTGCTTAGGCAGGCCTGGACCCACTCCAGCACCAAACACTCCAGGGCACTGTCTGAGGGCACTCTCTGAAGGGCCCTTTCTGACCTCAAGGCCCCAGCTGCCACCTGCTTTGTAACTCACGTAAATATTTCTTCAGACCTCACTTCCTTAACTCTTAACTTCTGCTGCCTGGAAATTACGGGTCCAAGGGACTGGCAGCAACCTGAGGTAGCCAACAATGGCACTCTTGTCCTTTCTTGGGAAAGCCCCACAAATGCAAAAGAAATGAAGGAAGAGTGGGGAACACTGTGAATCCAATGGTGCACTTGGCCAGCTTTGCTTTGCCAAGGTGCCAAGAGAAAAATCAGCAGAATTTAGATCACTTGACACAGAGCTTGTTAAATAGATGAGTTTTAGAGTCTTGAGGGAGTTCCACAGTTAAATCTGGGAGGTTTCTTTCTCAAGTATAGTGTTCTATATTCTATACTTTTAACTTCTAGCGCGCTCTCTCTCTTTCTCTCTCCCTCTCTCCCTCCCATTTTCTCTCTCTCCCTCTCTCTCTTTATCTCCCCCCTCTCTCTCCTTCTCTCTCTCTTTCTGTTTTTATCTGTTTCTCTCTGTGTGTCTTTGTCTCTGTCTCTCTTTCTTTCTCCCCCCATTCCATCCTCTCTCTTTCATTTAAATATTGGCATTTATTTTTGCACCATAACAATTTCCCCTCAAACGATACTTCCCTCACTGAATCCTCAGCTGCAACAAAGAAATAATACTTGAATAAATCTTACTGAACAACAAGCCTGTTTAGTACCGTTAAGTCATCGTCAGCATCCCAGTTTGGCCAGCTCTACTGAGAAGAAACATCATGTTTCATTAGCAATGAATGCTCCAGGATGGACATTGTTTATAATGGCAATCACTGATTTTCAAAGAGCATCTGGGGTGAGGGGGAGGAGGGATTTGTTTGGTTCAGCTTACTCTCACAGGAAGTGAGAGTACTGTTCTGCTCAATGACAATCATCCTATGGCCTCAGGTTTGGAAAAAAATTGAGGGGAATGAAATTTAGGAATCATTCATCATTTTGAAAATATCATCCTTTAATTTTTGCAGTTCTCAAATACAAAGAAAGACAATTGTGGCATAATGGATACAGAGCGGATCTTGGATCCAGGGAAACATTGTTAAGTCCTGCCTCTGACAGCATTACTTAAAGGCTGTGTGAACCTGAACAAGTTATTTAATATCTTAATGCTCCAGTCTAACAGTGTCAAACTCACTGGGAGTGAGGAGCTAGGTACTATTATTATCTCCACTTTACAGATGAAGACATTGTGGAGATGGAAAGTAATTACCTCTAGTGTTTTCTGCATGGAAGATTTAGGGAAATACATACACTAGAACCGTTCTGGAAGAGAAGGCAACAGTCAGTTGAAATCTCTACCTAGCGGGGAGACTTTCACTCTCATGAAATCAAAAAACCTTGAAGTTTGAAGGTATAAATTTAATTGGCAGAAGATGCTTGGAGGGAGCCAGGGAGGTACTCCACTTTTCTGAACAAAACCCATTTCATAAGACCTTGACTACTTGGCAAAATGTGTTCAAAGACACTTTTCTGTTTTTTGACAATCAGGATATTCTTAATCACCTGCTTTTCTGCCTCTGTTTCTCCTCAAGCTCTGAAAATAAAAATTCCATGAAATCTCAGAAAGAGTCCCACTCCAGCCTCACCAATGCCTGATGGCTAAAACAATGCACAAAATCCCAAAGAGAGCTGACCTGATTTCTTTTCCAGAATCCCATCAATGATCCTATGTCACTGGAAGAAGCTCTTGTCTCCCAACAATGGTCTGTTTTATCATGGAGGAAACTTTGAAGTAAACTCTTCTTGTCAGATGCGTGCAGTTTATTTAGTTGGTGTTTGATGTCAAAGAAATGACAAACTGTCCTATTGATTAATCTCTCTTAACTCTAGAACTCAAGGTTGCTAAGTGTTTATTTGGGTATTGGGCAATTCCGAGATCATTGGGAGAGTCTTAGTCCTTTGATGTCCATTGAATCAATGTTTTTTGTAGATTTTCATCCTGTTACTAGACCCATTTACATGCGGGTACCTGAGCTGGCCATAGTTCACTGATGAACCTTTCTTGGTATTTATAACCAGTAATATAGTTTTTTCATATTCTCCATAGCTATTTTGCCTTTTAGGCTTACCACTGCTATTAAATGACATTTAATCTCTCTACTTCTGACATTAATACCTCTGCTAAGGTATTTTGCAGGGTTATTAATGGCTGATTCTTCATGGAAATCATGCTCTATTTGATTCTAGATAAGTTCTAGTGATCATTTGAGCTCTAAAGCCTATAGGAAAAAAGTTTTAAATATATATTAACTCATATTATACTAATGAGTTTTTATTTTTTAATAAATTTAAATATTAGGGAGGACTATATTTTGTTGGAAATTTAAATTGACCAATCTAAAGAGTAATTGAAGGAAATGCTAAATTTCAGTTAGAAGTTAATGAAAATAAAGATGTATTTTTTCCAATCTAAGTACATAGACATGCCTCCCCTCTCCCCCCCCCCCCAATTTATCACTGGATAAATCTGTCATTGGATTTTT
The DNA here is from genome assembly GCF_016432865.1 of Antechinus flavipes. Taxonomy (NCBI): domain Eukaryota; kingdom Metazoa; phylum Chordata; class Mammalia; order Dasyuromorphia; family Dasyuridae; genus Antechinus; species Antechinus flavipes. Next base: position 229,561,828 of record NC_067403.1, read on the forward strand.
AACCCGAATTAAGAATCCCTTATTTAAAGGGAAACTCTCTTTAATTTGGAACCCACCCAATCCTTTCTTTAATAATTTGCCAAACACATTAACAATTACAGAATTGTAACAAAGTTCCATTGGCTGGATTAATCAAGGAATATCATATGAGTCAACATTTGTGTGAGAGACTTTTTAAAGGAGAGCCTTTAAAGTAGAATTGTGGCCAAGTAAGTCAAATACTTCCATTTCATGCACTTTTCTAGCCATTTGTCCTTGCAAAAAGAGAAAAGCTAAAATCTGCTATGGAAAATTATTTGCAAAAGGCCTATGCTCCCTTCACGTATTTTGATCAAAGATACCTTTGATATTTGTGTGGCATATTCTTGTGAGGAGAAAGTAGATATAGTTTTTGATGTTTTTGCAAAAAAAAATTATCACCTAGGGACCAACGTGCTACTGACACTCCTCAGATATAGCTGGTTTAACTCTAAAGCATCAGGCTGACTGATGAAATCTTTCCAGCTACCACAATTTATTATTCAAGCACAAGGCCTTTAAGAGTCCAGGGTGCCTTCTCTCTGTTCCTCAAACACAGCCCTACATTTCCCATCTCTGTATGTCTGGTTCCCCTTTGCTTGGAATGCACTCACCATTCACCTTCACCCTACAGAATCTCTCTCTCTCTTCCTGTCAGACATAGCTCAGTCACTACATAAAAGCTTCCTCCTTCCTCTCCTCCTTCCTTCCTTCCTTCTCTTTTCTCTTCTCCTCCTCCTCCTTCTTCTCTCTCACTCTCTCTTTTTTTCTCCTTTCTCTTTCCATACCACTAATCTCAAAATACTTCACTTTCTTCACCACCCACACAATCTTTTTCATCTACTACCAGGCTCTTCCCACAGAATCACAGAAGCTAAGAGATCATCCATCTAGGATTCCATCTCCAGAATTCTCAACAAGAGGTCATGGTCCACCCCTCACGTCCCAACAAGGAGCCCCACAGCCAGCTAAGTACCATTGTGGAAAAACTGTTGGCCTTGGAGTCCAAAAGGCTGGCCTCTGAATCCTGACCCTTTCTAGCTGTGTGCCCTCTATGGCCCTTTCAGCCCCAGGATGGTAATAGCACCTTACTTTTAGGATTAAGAGGATAGTCAAATTAGATAACATCCATCAAGTGTTTTGAAAACCTTAAAGCTTCCTATAAAAATCTTTATGACTATTGGTCATGGAGGAAGTCCATTCTACATAGGCTTCTCTTCAACATCTACCCATCACTCCCAATTTTGTCCTTTAAGTCCAAGTGAGATAAATTCTGTTTGTCTTCCTGCATGGAACCCACCATAGATGCTTAAAAATATCTTTTATTGATCTCAAAAGTAAACTTTTCTAGCATTAGGGTAGGATTTTAACCTAAGACTTCTGCCTCTGGCTCTTAGCATTGCAGCCACACTGACTTAAGGCTGGAGAGTAGCCAAACTAAGCAGTAACATCCAGCGGCATTAATCCCAGACCCTCGTGCATGTGTATTTTTTATATATTTTTTTGTAGTTTCAGAGAAGACTAGGAAAAAAGATGTGGATGAACTGTTTCTTTAAAAGAAAGTCTTAGAAATGAGTAGAGGCCATACATCAGTCCCTCCACCCCTGAGAACACCATATGTGTACCCATTTTAAAAAAGGGAAACAAGACAAGTCCCTGCTATTCAGAAGCAGCTGTCCAGGAGGCTGGGAAATGACTTCTTGGGGTTTTATTTCAATAGCCTGGTGGGGGGTGGAGCAGGGTACAAGAAGGGGGGGATGCAAAGCTATTGAAGGTTTTCCTTTGTGCCCTGTTCTCATGGCCAAGTCTTGGCACCTCGGCGTGTTGGATGGCTTTCCATTTGCCCCAACGAACTCACACTGTGAGAGCGAAGCTTGGGAGCTCCTTCACAATATAACGGCACTTTCCCCTTTCCTTCCTCCAAGACCATTTTAGGAAGAAAAACCAAGCCTAAATTTCTGTTTACAACTTTTAGACAGTAAGGAGAAAAGCATGGAACAGAAGTGAACTATATGACGATGAGAAAATTGGAAATTGTATGCTTTTTTTTTTAAGCGTAATAGTGATATTCTGGGGTGCTTTGCAAACCTTAAAGCCCTACATAGTTATTATTACTAATTATAATTTCTATAGCACCATAAATTTCATTATGGGACTTCCAACAGTTCTGTGAAGTAGGGAAGACCAAATGTTATTGACCTTTCTGAACCATAATTTCTCCTTCTCTAAATGACTTCTGACCATACAGCTAGGAGGTAGGAGTGCAACATTTGAAGGTGGATAGGGATAGGGGACTCTCAGGAGAATTGGAATTACTTCTTTCTTTTTTAAATTAAAGGTTTTTTATTATTTTTCAAAACATATGTTTAGATAATTCTTTGACATTAACCCTTGCAAAACCTTGCGTTCCAATTCCCCTACCTACTCCTTTAGATGGCAAGTAGTCCAATATATGTTAAATATGGTAGAAATATATGTTAACTCCAACATAGGAATTACTTCTTTCAATCAAATAGCTACTTTCTTTTTAATTTAGAGATTTAAAGAACTTCCTAGGGCACTGAGGGGTAGGAGACTTATCCAAGTTTTTGTCAGCAGTGGGTGTGGTACCTAGGTCTTCCTGATTATAGTAAGGCTGGCCCTCTATTCACTACTTCTGGCCACCTCTCTTGGGAATGAAAGATGGATGAGTCTGAAAAAACATCTTGTCTAAACTTTTCATTTTATAGAACAAAGCTTCCTAAATTGTGAGTTGTGATCTTATATGGGGGTCATATAATGTATGTAGGGGTTACTAAAATATGATTTATTATCAGTAAATGTTTGATTTGTATACCTATTTTATATACATATATACAAGAAGTTATGGAAAAATTTCTCTAGTAAGAAGGGATCATGAGAATGCACATGTATAACCAAAAAAAAAATGCTGTTTTACATGTAACTGGGGAAAATTTAAAAAAGAAAAAGAAAGAAAGAAGGAGTTATGAGTGGAAAAAGTTTAAGAAGCCCTGTTACCGATGAGGAAACTGAAACTCAGAGGCTTCAGTGATGTCCTACTCTAATTATGCAGCAAAGCTGGTTCTTCCAAATCCAAAGTCAGTCCCCCTTTCTGCTTCCTGATGCTGCCTTCTATAAATAAGAATATGTTTCTAATTATTTTTATATATATTCTCAATGGATCTTCAGAGCAACTGTATGAAATCAGGAGACAAGAGGCCAGTTTTAGTCCTGACATTTGGGATTTTATGTGATTTTGAACCAAACCCTCAAGTGCCCTGAAATTCATTTTCTCAGCTATTACCTAGACAGTTGAATTAAATTATCACTAAGTTCCCATTTAATTTGGCAGAACTGGTAAGGTCATCCCCATTTTAGTGATGAGAAAACTAAGACATGGGGAAATTGTTCCAGAAATGAGCATATGCCTTCCAATTCATTTTATTCTAAAAAAAAAAAAAAAAAAAGGTTTGTAGGAAATTATTTGATAGGACATGCTTTGTAATGGCTATTTGATTTAGAAGCCATAGCTAGATCAGATACAGGGGGGACGGCAGCTCTAGGCCACTAAATTTTTTTTTTTTTTAAATATAACATTCCAGCTATATCCACCCTGTCTCCTGCCAATGAACATGGAAATCAGGACCAGCTCTGGGTATCACTTCTAAAATTCAAGTGAGTGGCTAATGAGAGAAAACCTAATGTAGTAAGTAGAGGGATGCCCAAGACCTGGTTTCATGTCTGCCTTACACACTTGCCAGCTGTGTTATGGAGGGCTAATATATTAACTTCTCTGGGCCTATTTCCCCTTCTGTAAAATAAGGACTTTGGCCCTGATGACCCCTGAACTCCCTCACTCTAAACCTATGATCCTATGTCACTCAATTTCTTTCAGACTGTTTCCTCATTTGTAAAAGGAGAAGTTTGGATTAAAAAATTCCTACCAGTGAGGAAAAGTTGAAGAGACAAATTTCTGGGTATTAAGTCACTTTATTAATTATGTCTAGTAAGCAGTTAATAATAGCATTGTCATTTGGCTGTTCCTCTTAAAGCAAAGATGGATCATGGCAGTCTATTGATGCTTATATGCCATTGGAAGAGTATTTCAGACAGGTAACAACCAACTCTGATTGGTTAACAATAATTTATTATTATTAATTAAAATGATTATTATAATGAGAAGTGGACATAATCTAATGAGGGGGTGGGGGACATGACTTTTACTTGACAGACTATTGCCAGCCTAGTAATCTAGTCAAAAACTCAATCCCTTCTGAAGCCTGAGTAGAGCACCATGGGAAAGAATTCATCTAGATCAGATTCTTTAATCAGAATTAAGTTTAACCAGTTGGGTGGAGTGTGAATGACATTGAAGAGATGTTAAAAACCAATTTCATCATCAATCCTATTCTTCAGAGAATTATTTGATCTAGTAAAGAATGAGGAAATAGGAAGGTATAAAAAAAGAACCCAAATACCTGATAGTAATTAATTATTAATGAAAGAAATAATCATTTCTCTCAATCCCATAACCTTTAAGTCTAGTTTTTCCATAGCAACAGAGGAAGGGAACCTAAACAATGTATCATACAACTTCTGTTTTCTTTCCCGTTCTGAATTTTTTTTTTAACATTTCTCTCCAGGTGGTAATCTGAGGGAGAACTTAATTTAAAAATCAAGCAAGAAGCGTATAAAAGGATCATTAAAAATAAAATAAAAATCATGAGACTAAGTCTTCCAGATGGCACTTGCTGTGCTCTCTCTCATCTAGAGACTTCAGCCCAGTTCCTACCCACAACAATGACAGTCATCTCAGCGATGTTGATATTATAGGGACAGTGTGAGGGAACTAATTAGTAGTGAATAAAAGGAAAGCAAAAGATAAAATCTACTAATGATTTCTTCTCTAATTATCTAATTAATTTTTCTGTCTTCTAACACAGAACTGATAGTTTCACCTATTATCTAATCATTAAGTGTCTTCTAATATATTAATAATATCTCAAAGAACTGTCCTACCCATCGTGTGCCCAATCCTACCGGAAGGAAAATGACTTTCTGGTAGTGTGCAACAGAAGAGAGAAACCGAAGTTATAAGATGTGGGTTCAAGTTACGGTTCAGCTAATTAACTTTCCACATGACAAATTCCTTCTTGACATTAATTTCTTTTTTTGTAAATTGGAGTGGGGAGGGATAGAAGGAGGTTAAGGAAAATAAGCTTTCATTCAAATCAAGACGTTCATTGCAGCATTTTTGTAGAAATAAAAATCTGGAAACAAAAAGAGGAGGCGGGAGAAATGCTCATTCCTAACACAGTATGGCTTGTGAATTTAATGCAACTCAAGGTCATTGCAGCTAATAAGTGTCTGAGGCTGGATTGAAATCCCAGATTTTTCTAAATTTCAGGCCCAGCACTCTGTCTTCTGTGCCAGCTAGCTGCCCCCATTGCATCACAAGCAAAACCGTGTGAAAGGTTTAGAGAAACAATGGGAAGACTTGTACAGATTAATGAAGAATAAAGTAAATGGAAAGCAGAGGGGAAAATGTAATCATCATCATTATCCTTGCTAACATTTATATTGTGCTTACCAAGTGTCAGGCACTGAATTAAGTACTTTTCAATTATTTTCCTCATTTGATCATCATAACAACACTTCAAGGTTGATGCTATTGTTATCCCTATTTTACAGATGAGGAAATTGAGGCACACAGAGGTTGACTAATAATGGCACATTTACATAGCACCTACTATGTGTCAGGAATTGTGCTAAGCATTTTTTACAAGTATAGTCTAATTTAATCCTCACAACAACTTTGCAAATATTACCCTCCTTTTATAAATGAGGAAACTAAGGCACACCGATGTTAAATAATAATAGCACATTTACATAGTATACTATGTATATACATGGTGCATACATATACTATGTATATACATAAACATACTATGTGTCAGAAACTGTGATAAACATTTTTTAAGTATTATCTAAATTAATGCAACAATCCTATGAGGTAAATGCTAGTTTACATACTATTTTAGATCCATTTTACAGTTGAGGAAACTGAGGCAGATCTGAGATAAAATTTGAATTCAGATCTTCCTCACTCCAGCCCAATGTTCTAACCATTGCTCCATCTAGCTTCCCCTTCATAAAGAACACTAGTGTTGGGTTCAGAGGTCTTAGGTTTGAATCCTGCCTCCCCTACTTATTATCTGTGTCATCTTGAACAAGTCAGCTTCTTTACATCCATTTTCTCATTGGTACAAAGGAAAGCTTAAACTACAATGCCTCTCTAGTTCTTTCCTGTTCTGGATTTACTAATATATACTTCTACTATGATAACGTCAACAGAAATAATAGTAAAAGGAAATAGAACTCAGAATAATTTATAATGACAACCAGTTTGGGTCCTAGAGGCAGATAATGAAACCTATTTTCCTGTTGATAGACAAGTGAGGATTCACAGTCTAGAAGAATGCTGTATACACTTTTGGACATGTAATTGTGCTGATAAATATCCTTTTTCTTGTTATAAGTGTGGATTTATTTGAGACATTGTAACATTTCTAAAAGGCATCAATAAATCTTAAAAAAAAAATAAAGAGATTTTCTTTTAAACGATGGGGATTGGATCGATCCAGCTCAAGCTCCATTAATCTAGCTCGCAGCTCAAAAGTTTTAAAATGTATTGATCACTTCCTCTATTTATCTAAAGGAAATGCAAGAATGGAAAGCTCCATTGTCATGGAGGGATGGTGGAAGGGGATGAAGATCCTTTTAATTTTTCCCATCAAATCCCTCACACCACACTCTAAAGCTAGCCCTGGAGGCCCAAGCTGTGCCCAGTGTTCTATCCACAAAGATCCTGAATAACTGAAGGGAGTTATGTGGCCTTTTCCAAAAAGAAAATCTTTGTTCAAAAATATCTCAGCTTTAATGAAAGAAAATATCATCTTGGGAAACCATCCTCAGCAGGCTGAGAAAAAGACACACTGGATACTTGGCAAACATACAGCAAGTGAAAAAGGGATATTTATGGGTTGGAAGAGAAATTGGAGAATAGGATGAGAGTCAGAAGACATTCCTGGGGCTTAATGGAGGGTGGGGTGGATGGTAGGGTGGTGGGATCTATATCTCATAAGAGGGAGGCCAGTGGCTCAGCAGGGAAAAGGATGGGTTTTGAGGCTCTCAGAACACAAGGGGTGTGGACGCTTTATTTCAATTCTATCCACAGAAATGGATTTTTGACTAATGGAATTTTAGTAAACATTGGGAGCCATATGAACAAGGCAGGAAGAGCCTAGAGCCTTAGCTCAGTTCCCTTTCTTGTTATTATCTCATCACCAAGGCATTGAGCTTTCTCCCTTAGGGTGGGGCAAGAAGGCAGGAGAATTAAGGGGCATTTTGGCACAGGACAGAGAAAGCTGATTAGTTAGAGTTACCAAAATCTGGGTTCAAATACTACCTTTAACAAATATTAGATACATGACCATGGTCAGTTAACTTAGCCTCAAGGCTACCATCTATGACCAAAATTCTAAGTCTGGTAGATTTCCTCACCGTACTAATTCAAATTAGAATTCAGGGAGAAGGAGATGGGGCAGATAATCACAAAACTCTGATCCTCTCTTTTGGGAAAATCTGGGCTAAATGGCTCATGTGCCATCTTTCAAATATAAAGATATTAGAACTAAAATCAGTGGAATGTGAGCTTGGGTTTTAAATTTTTGTTTTCTCAGTATTTATAGATGGCATTTAGTCATTCCCAACTTTATTTTCTCAGTCAAACTTCCTCACCTATTTATACTGTGGGGACTATTTTTGAAGGTCACATTATGCTTTGAAGCAAACTGCACCAAATGGTGGTTGAATATGAGTGCAGAGTTACATAAATATGAACTACCTAAAATCTTAATTTCCACCATCTTCTAACGTCAGAAGTATCCAAAAGGGGACTCCCAAATACAGCAGGAACAAGATTAAAATGTAACTGGTAAATATCAAATAAATAAATAAAAATACAATAAAATACAATAAAACTTAGATAATGTTAACATGTGGTTTTCTAAGTCAATATGTGGCTGACAAATTCTTATGTATGGTTACGTGAACCCTATTTCTAATTGAGTTTGGCCAGTGCTTTGAGCTGCTTCTATAACTGTTCGCCCAACATCCATACACATATAAACTATTTAAAGTTGTCCTGATCAGCAGAGTTTTCTAATAACATCAATAAGCCAACTAAGCCCCAACATAACATTTTATACAATCTTGCTCTAATATCATTTAATCAATCAACCATTCATAGCATTGTTATTTGAAGTCCTTGAGAACAGAGATAGTCTCATTCTTTATATCCCAAGAGTCCAGCATCATGCATGGCACATAGTAGGTGCCTAATTAATGCTTAATCTTTTACTGGTTGATATGAAACTAACTGTCCCCATAATATCATTTCCCCTGATGTTAAGCTTGCACCTACTATCTATACCTCAAATATTTTATGTTTGATCAGAAGGGATTTCTGATGCAGCAGTGGGGATGAATATTACTTCAATAAAAATTTCAGAGAATTTGTATTTATATAACTCTTTGCAGTTAATAAATGACCTCTGTCCACATAGGGTATCACACCCTTACCTACAGATGCTCTAAAAAGCATTGTTTTCCCCTTTTCTTTTGTACCTTCCAAGATACCTTGGGGTTTACTGGCTAGATTTCTTAAAGACTGTGCCTTAAATCAAAACCAATCTGATTCTCATTGATTGGCCACCAGTGCATCCCAGGCCAAGCCCCATTTGGTCATTATTTGGGTTCTGATTGAATATAAAAAGCAATCATTTCTGCTTTGACCAGAAACCCTGAGGGTCTTCCCCTCCCAGATTCACTCATTAAGTTATTTAGAATTTTTTTTGGTAGGGTCCTATGTGAAAGAAATTGCCTCAATTGCTACCCAGTTTTAATCACTGAATGGGTACGACCTCAGTCAAACTAAGACCTGTTGAAGACTTTAGTATAGAAAGGCCAAGGAATACCACTACATTCAGAGCCATCTCCAGTATCCTGGTCTCTATCTGGCCACTGGCTCCAGATAGCTCTGCAGGGGAAAATGAAGCAAGCGGCCTTGTCTAGCCCTCTCTCACTTAAATCCAATTCACTTGCATGTCATGGCATCCTCTCTCTGAAGTCATGATTCTCTTCTAGAAAGAAGGTCAAACAACAAGCTCTTGAGATAAACTCAATGATTTTTTTTAATTATGGAAGATTTGCACAAAATAATGAAGAGCAAACTGAGCAGAACCAAGAAAACATTGTCTACAGTAACAGCCACATTGTTTTAAGAACAACTTGGAATGAATAAGTTATTTTGACTATTATAAATACCCAAATTAACCATTAAGGACATATGAAGGAAGATGCTCTCTACATGCAGATAAAGAACTGATAAACAGAAGTATGTATAGAATAATTTTATACAAAGATATATACATAGGTGTATGTGTATTTGTATTTAATAGTAGCCATCTCTAGGAAGGAGAGAGGGAAGAAGAAGAAATTTCCATGATAATTTTGCTGTATATTTGAAAGAAAAGCGAGCTGTGCATGGTAGACTTGCAGTTTCAAGTATAATTTTTTAATTTCGCTATGTTGTAGAAATGTTTGTTTTATTCAATAAATTAAAATAAGATAAAAGGACTGAGCTAAAAATGTTTTTAGTTCTTTGAGAGCTGGAACTATTTCTGCTTTTTTTATGTTAGCATAGTGTCTAACATATATTAGATATTTAGTAATGTTTATTCATTTGTACATGTATGTAATGTACATGTATATATCTATATCTCTCTATGCATACAATATATACACATATAAGTACATATATACACATATATAAATACATACATATAGATAGATATCTATATCTATCTATCTATATGTTTCTCAGTCAATTAGTAGGTTCTCAAGCCTGCAGTATGTGGCACAATGTAGATAAATAATCAAAGAATGTCTATTTTTCATTCTCTAATGACAACATCCACAACTCAAAGGACCTATTGACATGCCATCTGCTATCTCTTATCATTCTATCCCAGTAATTTGATAGGGATGGCCTTTTGCAAACCGCCCCTCCTACAGATGTCCATTTGTCCCGGCAGCCTTTTTGATTGTGATCCCAGAGACCAACGGTCACAGGATTCCAAGAAACTAGGAGCTGGATTCAAGGCTGCTCGCCAAGAGGTTTTTAGGGAAGTGTTGTTTGTTTGTTTCCAGGATAGGGACCCATCTGAAATCCCAGGGCTTTCTGCTGCTTAATAGTCTCTATAAGCTACAAAGAAAAATGTTAAGTTTCTGTGCTCAGAAAGCAAAAAACCTGGGTTTATATCCCATATCTGATCTTGGTGAACCATGTGATCTTGGGCAATACACTTTACTTTGGGGGGACTCAGTTTCCCCAAGAATCAATCGATAAGATTGTTAGACACTGTGCCAAATGCTAAGGATATAGTGGGAAAAGCAAAACCAGTCTCTGCCCTCACAGAGCTTGCATTCTAATGAGGGAAACAATATTTATATACATAAATGGGTACATAGAAGAAACATGAGAAGTAGTTGGAAAGTAATTTTTGAGAACTCTAGCAGCTGAAGGGACCAAAAATGTCTCTGGCAAAAGGAGGCATTTGAACTGATTCTTGAAGGAAGCCAGGACATTTAATAATATTTTTTTTTGGCATAGCTCTACCTAAGATCATGGATTTTAGAACTGGAAGAGACATAGAGGCCATTAAGACCAAACTCCATATGAAGTAATCTCCATCAAAACTGATCACATAAGTCAGGGTCCAACTACCTTCAAGAAGCAAAAAAAAAACCTACCACTTCTCTTAAGGTTGAAGAGGGAAAACCCACAACTTAGTAAATTGAGGTTAGGGGAGTTACCACCAATGGCTAGTAAATCTCAGGGGAATTCATGATTTCTAGTTTGGCCCTCTGCCCAATAAACTCTACTTTCTCTTCTTTCTTTTCAATTTCTCCCATACACCTTCAAGATGGTTCAAAATATACTCTAGCACAATCTCTCTATTAAGCAGAAATAGAATCTCTCTCTACTCAGTACAGACTAATAGATAATTCGGAAAACTTTAGCCCTCGTGTCCCATTTTAGACTGAGTCTTAAAAGGAGTGTTGGTCAGCAGAACATCAGGAGTCCAGAGTAAAAAAGCTATTCTGATATTGTGTGATTATACAGCTTTGTGTCTCTAATCTCGATTTCTTCATTTTTGAAATGGAGAGAGCAACTTATGTATTATCCAAAACAGCATGAAACTTTGTACTGAATCCTGGATTTGGAGCCAGAGATTTTCCGTTTGAAACCTGCTCCTGTCACTTCCTACATATGTGACAATTTCCTCATCTGGAAAATGAGGTGTTTGGATCAGTAGACTGTTAGGGTACCTTCCAATGATAGAGTTACAATCTTATACCCACTTCACACAATTGTAAGAAAAGCACTTTATAAAAATTTGGAAAGCTACAGAATTGTGGACCTTTCTTATTACCTAAATGGGAAGTTTCTTCCTCTCTTTGCCCCTGTGTCAATAGAATCATCAGAAAGGAACCCAGGATCCCTTATTATGTTTATTATGGCTAAAGTTCATTTTGATTTAAAAAATAGGTTTTTAAAATTTTAGAGTGCTCCAGTGTTGGAATTCCTTCCACCAGTATAGATTGTCAACTGCTCTAATTAATTTATTTTGTAATTATTTGTTTTTAGTCATGTCCAACCCTTAATCATCCCATTTGGAGTTTTCTTGACAAAGATACTGGAGTGGTTTGCCATTTTTTTTCCAGCTCATTTTTTACAGATGAGGAAACTGAGGTAAATTGGATTAAATGATTTTCCCAGAGTAATACAGCTAGTAAGTATTTGAGACCAGCTTTGAACTCAGAAAGATGAGGCTTCCTGACTCTAGATCCGGTGCTCTATGCACTATGGTGCCATCTAGCTGCCCCTGATTTATTTAATAGTCTTAGAGTTTTGCATTGGTCACAAGAGGTTAAATAACTAACCAATGGTCAACACTTCAATCCAGATGTTCCAGACACTAAAGTTACGCTGATCCATCAAGCACATCCCTTCTCCCTACAGATACAGATATTGTTTCATTTTATAGATGAGGAAACAAATTTAAAAAAGATTGGGTGCCTTGATGAACGGTGTTTCTTAGCCAAGAGATGTTTTCTACCACCTCTCCCAGATCCACAGAAATGTTGCCAATTATGTCCAGTAGATCATGGAGGCTAAGAATAATGAGAATCCAAGCTGGGATCCTTACCTCCTGTAGGTATCATGGCTTTCAGAAAACAGTCCATTCCCACCCTCCATTTTCTCCAAGTAGCTTATGCCTTATATTCCAAGAGTTTGTTCTCTATGGGGACCTTCCTTAAAAGTTGAATTCTGGAGGAGAACCTCGTCCCAGATGTCAGCAGCTCAATAGTCCCTTGCCTTTATCTGGGAAAGATGGTATTCTTATTCCACCATGTTTAGCTTTAGGAAGAAGAAAAAAGGGTATTATTGCTAACTCTTCAGGTACTTTTCAAAGGGCTGGTAGTTTGATCATTTTTCAGGTTCAATATTTTAAATTGTTTTTAAATGAAAAGACATCATTTTGGCCACATACATAGTGCCAAAACCAGGAGTTGAACTCAGGTTTTCTTTAAAAGTCTAACATTCTACTCACTATGCTACATAGCCTGTCTAAACATAAAAGTTTACATATGGCAAAATAGAAGGTTTAAAAGATGGTGACCAATTTTGTACTTGGAAAATTCTTTAGAGTTTTGTGCAAAAAGAATCACATTACATTGAATTAAGCAAATTACTATAAATCTAAATACATCATGGAGAGTTTTATATTTGGAAATACAATCATGTGGTCCAGAGCATCCTTCCCAAAAAACCTTTTCTCTTTTCCATGGCTGAGCTTATAAATGGAAAAAACACACCAGGTAATTTCAAAAAGGGACAGGACGAAAGAGCCAAAATCCTAGCAATGTAGCTGAGAGAACCGGTTTCTCCCAGCATGCCTTGAAATTGTTGTTTGAAGATCTCATTTTTCCAACATCCCCTCCAACATTTGTCATTTTCCTTTTCTGTCCTATTAGTCAATCTAATAGGTGCAAGATAGTACCTCGGAATTGTTTTAATTTACATTTCTTCAATCAGTAGTGATTTAGAACATTTTTATGTGGCTCTATATAGCCAAAATGTTGTTTGAATAATGAAACATGGAGCACCCAAGGGAAATGGCCCCTTGGGAGGAATGGAGATATTAGAGCATTTACTAGGACACAGCATGCAGAGCTATTCATTTATAACTGAAGGCAAGCACAAGGCAAGAAATAAATTGATGCAAGCTCATCAAACTTGTCAGCTTCAGAGAAAAAAAAAAACTCCTTTCATTACCTCCCATGGCTGATTTATTAAAACCTTTATCTCCAAGAGGCCATGCCCTTCTTGCTCACTTGGTGATTTATGTTTTATCTTGCCCTGAACTCTAACAACCAACTGCCCCTTTTCCCATGAATTTGAACTGTAGAGTATACCATGAAGAGTCTTTTCAATTTCTCAGAAGTGTTAGGAACAATCACCTCCCCACCAGTAGAGAGACCACACAAGTTTGTTTTTTTTTCCCTTCCCTAAAATTCTGGTCTTAATTCACATGTTTGACTTATTTCCTCATATACTAGGTCCCCATATTTTCACTCTCATAACCACCAAAGTACTATTAGACTATTTTTAAAAATTGTATTTGAATTTCTAGGTCAGTGCATGGCATATAGTTATCTGTCTATCCACTCATCCATTTATACATCCATCTGTCTATCCAGCTATCTATCATCTATCCATCCATCCATCCATCCATCCGTCCATCCATCCAACTATCTATCTATCTATCTACCTACCTATCAGTCTATCCATTTCTCTGTCTTGTGCAGACTTTTATCACCTCACATCTGGACCATTGCAATAGCCGATTGGTCTCCCTGCCTCCAGTTCACTCTCCCTCAGCTATCAAAATGAGATTCCTAAAACACAGATTTGACTCCATCACCTCCCTAATGAAGGGGTTAGATTGTCTCTTTTTGTACTGTCTGAGGGTAGTTTTTATATTATATTTATATTATATTATAATATAGTTTATATATTATATATAAAAATATATATTATATTTTATATTAGCTCATAGGCCTTCCAAAAACATGTGATGACCAACTCTAGTTTGCCAATTAATTAACTGATCTAATTAATAAACTCTGATAGCTCCACTTAATTAACTCCAGAATAAAATATAAAATCTCTGCTTGGCTTTTAAAGCCCTTCACCACCTGGCCTCTTTCTACCTTTTCAATCTTCTTATATTTTATTCCCTTTCCTGAAGGAGCCCAAAACTCTGGCCTCCTCTATGTTTTTTGAACATGAGACTCCATCTCCTTATTGCCATTATTTTCACTGGCTAAGGGGCCTCCCATGCATGGAACTGTGGATTTATCTGGCACACTCTGTCTCCCTGCTCACTTCCTCCTATCTCCTGGATTCTCTGGCTTTCTTTAAGTCTCAGCCAAAATTCTTTTCCTTGTGATGAAATCTTAGCTGCTGTCTCCAAAGGAAACCTTTACCTTCCCATGCTATCTCAAACCTGATTCTCTCTCTCCAGAGCCACATCAGAATAAAAGGCCTTTTCCAGGCATATCCTATCTGAGATATATCTCTTCATAGGGCTTTTTCCCAAGCCCATCTTATCTGAGATTGCTCAATTTCTCTCTTTTGCCCTACTTTTCTGTTCATGCTTTATCTCTTTTTCAACACATCCCCCACTTTACTCTTCGGGATTGCATCTCTCCCTTAAGAAGAAAGCCCATAGGATGTTATCACTTCGATAACTTGCCCTTTGCTTGATTTGGAGATAGTTTGAACCTAAATTCTTTCAGAGATGATACAGCAACACCTTACCCCAATATCCTAACATTTTGGGGTACCCCAACACTAGTTCCTCTTCCTTTCTAACATCCAGCTGTCTTCTCTTTTCAGTGACTTCTCCTTTATACCATATTTATCTTTTATCATATAGAATTATTTGCATGTGAGTGAGTTTTTTGCTTTTTTTTGTATCCAAATCATTTAGCACAGTGCCCATAGTAAGAGCTCAATAAATGCTTGTAGATTTGGGTACTTAATAAGTCCTTCTTTGTTGACAACTTCTCAGTAACCCTGGCAACTATCTATGACTATACATAACAGCATACTTACCTATACTGATGAAGGGAACTTTTATTATAGGAGCTGCTCATATGGAGAAAGTCACTGATCTAGTTTCACCTCCACTTTAATGATGATGATAATAATAATGATAATAGTTCACATTTGCATTCTATTTTAAAGTTTGCAAAGAATTTTATATACATTTCCTAATTTGCTTCTCACTATAGCTCTGGGAGGTGGGCACTATTATTATTCCCATTTCACAGATGAAGAAATTGAGACCTAGAGAATTTAAGTGACTTTCCAAGGGCCAGCTAGTGTTTGTCTTGCACTGTAACCCTCATTTTTCTTGAACTTAAACCATCCAGTTCAAGTTTAAGAACCTTGTCCTTTTTTTAGGAGCATTATACTTAGCACAGTGTCTGACACATAATTGGTGCTAAATAAATGTTTATTGATTGACCGATGTGGGTATTTTCCCTATAACTGAAGTCCTGGCCAAGTTCCATCGATAGTAAGTGTCAGAGATAAGATTCACACCCGTCTTCCTGATTTTAAGCCTAGTACTATATCTAGTGATTATAGACATGTTCACAGAATTGCTGATCTAACCCTTGATTCCTTTTATCTAAATTTCCTAAAGCGACCTCAGTTTAGCTGCTATATTCACATGAATCTGGCCAGTGTAGACAGTCAATTGGAATCATGTCAGTCAATGAATGACTGTATAGTTAAGGCAACATTACCTTTTAATTTTAATTAAAGCCAAATTAAGTTAAAGCTTTTCATTCAACATTAGCTGCCTACACTGGTCAGATCTGCAGTCTTCCCTGAACTCTTCACATAATTCTACATTTTGAAATCCAAGCCAAAAAACATGAGTCCCAAATCCCAGGTCTGCAAACCAAATAGACACGCAGCATGGAGTCTTGTCCCACTAGTGTGTTCTTAGAGATAACCCTCCCTAGCAATTTATTGCCCCTGGGGCTTGAGAAGAAGCCAAGGACTTTCCATGAAATTTAAGACAGGAATGACATCGGATCACATGTTTCCAATGCAAAGCATATGTCCAGGGTACAGTTCCTTCTCCTGTCTCACGTATGGAAATAAAAGTGAGTAAGTACATTCAGTTCAGACGACTCACTCGTGCCTTATGATTGAAATCCTTGCAATTAAAATACCAATATTCTACCATCAACTAGAAAACAGAAAACTTTCTCTGGGCGCTGTAATGGGAACCAGGCAATCTAGTCGTCAGAAAATGAAAGAGTTGGAAGGGGCCAGCTAGAACAACTTGTACAACACCCCCCAACCTCCATACATGAATAAAAATGCCCTCTACAACATGTATAAAAA
Source organism: Antechinus flavipes (assembly GCF_016432865.1). NCBI lineage: Eukaryota > Metazoa > Chordata > Mammalia > Dasyuromorphia > Dasyuridae > Antechinus > Antechinus flavipes. Next base: position 229,578,464 of record NC_067403.1, read on the forward strand.
GTGACATTTAGCCTTTCCTTAAAGACCTCTAGTAAAGAACTTACTACTTCCAGAGGCAGCCCATTCCACTTAGAAACAAATCTAAGGATTATGAATTTATTGCTTCCATTAAGCCTGAATTTACCTCTTTGCAAAGTTGACATCCTCCCACCCCCACCCCCCTTCTACTTCTCTTCTTTGCGGCTGAAAAAAAAAAAACTAATCAGATCTTTCCACTATATCACAGTTCTTTAATTATTGGAGAACCAGCATCATTTCTTCCTTATGCTCACTTTCTTCAAATGATCTCCACATGTCAAATTCTCAAGAGCACTGACAAAACTTGCTCTTTATTAAATAGAGAAATGGACCTAGAGTCAGAAAGACCTGAAATATTGCTTCCAATGACTTAGTAGTGTGACTTTAGCCTCAGTTTCCCCTTCCATAAAATGAGAGTATTGAATTCAAGTTTCAGTCTAGCTCTAAATCTATGAATCCATTATACTCTTGTCAGCTTATCATTATCATATAATAATTCTCAACAGGCAATTCAAATGTTTAGTCTGTTAGAAAAATGGTCACATAGCGGCTTTTCTCTCTTCTTATTATTCAATAACCAATGGCCAAAAAGAAAAAAAATTATGAAACTATACACTTCTATTGAATCAAGTTATTTTGTTAAATAGGCATTGGGATCCTTTCAGTTTGTCCTGGAAAGGTCTGAGAATTTGCAATATTCAAATCAAGTCAATGAGCATTTATTAAATGCCTACTATGTGCTGGGCAATGTGTTAAGTGCCGGAGATGCAAAGAAAGGAAACAATAGATTAAGTTCCTGTCCTCAAAGAGTTCACAGTCTCTAATCCTATTGGTTTGATCATTAAAGCCCAAACCAACTTTTAAACCCTCCCCCAAAGCTAATGCTTTTCATGCTCCTCTCCAGTTTTAGACATACTGCCGAGACATCGATGTACCTATCTTAGTGAATTGTACTGTTATAATCCCTTAAAGCCAAGAAAACACTGACCATCCATGGTGTTTAGCTGTAGTCTGATGGGAATCCACAAGAATTATGTGGACTTGGAGTATCTATTTTTCCTTTTCCAAGTAACTGGGAGGGAGACTTTGGTTATCTCTTAGTCACTAACCTCTGTCTGTAGTCCTTCTGCCTCTTCATAGACACCCCCAGGAGAGTTTATTCCTAGTGATTTTTTTTTTTTTGCAAGAGTTTTATTTTAAAACCCAGCTAACCTTGTTGCTCCGTGGACCATCCTGATCTCTTCATACATTCTAGCTCAGATCTGTGGCTACAAGAAGCTGTCAAACGGGGATTCCCATTCCCTCCCTCTCTCAGTTAATCCTCTTTCATTGATTTCTCCTTTTCTTTTTTGCCTGACAAGTGGCAGACATAAACCAAGAAAAGTAGAGATGAAGAGAAAGGGTGGAGTTCTCGAAGAGACAAATCCTAAACCAGCCTCAGGAGCCAGGGGTGTGTCAGCCTCTCTAGTGGGTCTCCATGTTTTTCTGTTTTCTCCCTTAGGTATTTTTAGATTCTTTGGGGAGAGGTGGAGCCATACTAAACTTTTTGCTGCTTTGCTTATAATCATTCCCTATGTTTAAAGAGGCCAGTGTCTTAACACTTTTAGATTCTCTGATAAAAGGCAGAATTCAACTTGAAATAACATCCCTGATCCAGCTACCCTCCCCAGACACCTAAAACAAATGAGTGCAATAAAATCTTTAGCAATTCAATACTGAAATGGAATCTCCTTTAGGTTCAGGGAAAAGTCACCCAATAATTCATGAATTATCATTTTTCAATTTTTTTTATTAAATAGTAATGGAACATTAGGATTTGTGGGAGAAAACATGCTGGATTGAGACTGAGGACCCAGACAAATACAGACAAACTGTTACCTTAGATGGGTCGCTTAATCTTTCCAGTCCTTTATTTCTCTGTTTATTCATTTTTTCTATCTTTTGAAATAGATATATAGATTTATCTTTTTTGTAGCATATCGGTTTTGCTGCATGCTTTTAAATTTTTATTTTAAAGCTTTTTATTTTCATAACATGTATACATAGTTTTCAATATTCAGTTTTGCAAAACCTTGTGTTCCAATTTTTTTTTCTTTCTCCCTTCCTCCCATCCTCTCTCCTAGATGGCAAATAATCTAATAAATGTTAAACAGGTACAATTCTTCTATACATATTACCACATTTACCATGCTGCACAAGAAAAATCACATGGAAAAGGAAAAAATAAGAAAGAAAACAAAATGCAAGCAAATGACAACAAAAAATTGAAAATACAATGTTGTGATCCACCCTCTGGGTGCAGATGGCTCTCTCCATTACAAGATCACTGGAACAGCCTGAATCACTTAGTTGTTAAAAAGAGTCACTTCCATCAGAACTGATCATAGATAACTTCTGAGATCTCTTTCGGCTCTAAACCTACAATTCAAAATCATGGAATTTCTCTAGACCTGTTTTCACAAGTATTAAATAAGGAGGCTGTAAAGGAGTTAAAGATTTAGAGGGTCTTTGCATCTTTAAATTTGTGATCTTATTATCCTATGACTTCCTAGCTGTGAGTACTTGGCCCACAGGGCCACAGACCTATTATCCAAAGAGAGAGAAACTCCAGATTCAGACAACTTTACCTTCTGAAAGCTTAGAAATTCAATGTTTCTTATAGATTGTTCCTCTGTAGAAGATAGTGTCTAAAACACCTAGAGAAATAGCTAACTTTACAAGACATTATTGATGTGATTTACTCTTTTCCCGGATCAGAAAGACGCTTTCATCAGATAATTCTGTTATAATTCCCAGATTATCTAGGAAGGAACTCTTTAGCAACTGCCATTGTCCATCTCCCAATCTGGGTATCTTCAAACAAGTTTTTGAGATATTGATTAGCATATTCTTAAACAGGTCTGAGAACTGATCTGCCAGATGTATTCAATCTGCCTTGATTTCCCCACCTTTGAGTTTCCTAGCACTTCCTCTTCTTCTTGATTCCCTCCCTCTCCCTCTTGAGCTCTGGCCTTTGCAACGGAGAAACCCCTAAGAGTAAATTTTCCGTATAAAAGAACTGCTTATGATGAAGATCTTTGCTAAATTCTCTTCAAGACTAAGTGCCCTGGGAAGTACTCTCTCTCCCTCATGGGGCTTTCCTTCTAATGGCCCCATTCTCCTTACCTTAGCTAAGTGGTCAGTCTAACCTGCCAAACAATGGCTTTTCCCATTCTCATGGAGCGTTTAATTTCTCCTGGTTAACTATGAGTTTCTCTAGGGAACTTGTCTTTTTCCTTTCTAACTATAGATTCTCCCAGCTCTACTTCATATTTACTATTTCTGGTGCAGATGCAGAAAATTTCTTATTACAGCTCTGATAACAGCTATTTTTAGAAAGTGCTTTAAAGTTTCTGGGGTACTTTATACTTTATTACCTTTGGTTCTAGCAATAACTCTCTGAGGTAATGAATTACCAAAGGTATTAGTATCACCCACATTGTACAAATGAGAAAAATGGGGCTCTGAGAAATCTAGACTGTTAGAGGTCAGCTCCAATTATCCGTCTCTTTTCGCCCATCCGGGTCCTCGATTTGTTTTATCAGTTTCAGGTCTGGGTCTGTCTTATCAGTCCCACCTACTCTATCCTTCCTTTCCCTCCTCTCTCATCCCACTTCCTCTCTTCCATTCCCTTAGGCCAAACACAGAGCCAGTCACAAATTAAATAGTCTCTTCCAATTTTGAGCTTACTTTCTATTGGATTACTTACATTTACAGAGTGTTTTAAGGTTTGCTAAGCATTTTGTGCTTTGCAACATATAACCTCCCTGGTTCTTCATAACAACTAAACAACCTATTATCATCCCCCATTTCACAGAGGAAGAAGCCAAAATGGAGAGAGGTCACACAAATTTAAGCTTAGTGTCCGAGGTAGAATTTGAATCCGGGTCTCATCGCTCGATCTTCTATGTCACTTAATTACTCACATGTGATTTTTTTTTTTTTTTAAGCCAGGAGCATTGGGTTAAGCTTTGGAGATACAGATACAAAAGTGAGACAGTTCCGACAATATTACTCATCTCATCCTGCTGACAGGCTTCTCCTTCCCTCCCCAAAAGTATCAGTGCGATACAGAACCCTTTTTTTTTCAGTTGTCATATTTAATTTCTTTTCCACATATTCCTATTAACATTCAGGGCCTGGAGAGGAACCCGGCTGATAAAATAGCATTCGTTGCTCACTTGCCATTTGCTGACATTTTGCAAAAGGTTGAGTTTCTGTCAGCCTTGCAATGAGCATTTCAATGCTCACGCTTCTTAGCATTTCCACCCTGTTGAGCTTCTGAGAGTCTGGTTTCCTTCCAAAGTCTCTCATTAGCTTCCCCTATTCTCTCTTTCTCCCCCCTATTCTGAGAGTAATAGGTGACCTCCCCAGATGAAATGACCCAAGGTTGAAAAGGTAGAGTGTCAAAAGACTGTGGAGAGCCTTGAATGCCAGTCCCAGACTTTTATTTAATCCCTTCACCTAAATGCTTGAATCCATTCCATCCTATCTTGTCCTTTCATTGCTCCCCCAACTCATTCTTTCTTTCCAGGGTTATCAGACCTTCCTTTCCATGAACTATTTCTTACTCATCTATGAATCATTTCCAGATCTACTATCCACATTTATGTATGTATATATGTATGTATGAATAAAGCTTTCTTTTGAGATGCTTTTATCCAATTCACTTAACATTTCTTAGGATTATAGATTTAGAGCAGGGGAAATTGAGGCAAATAAAGGTTAGTGATTTGCCCAATGTCACACAATATGTGAAAAGGGATTCCCCATCTTCTTGTCTCTATAACTAATATCCTATTCACTCTGGTCATGTTGGATCTCATCTCTTTCCTCTTTTTCCCAGCTTACTTTGTTGAAATGATTGTATGCAATCAGTGTCTCAGCTTCCTCTCTACCTCCTCTTTCCTCAACTCCTTGAAATCTGTCTTTTATCCCTCCCCTCCTACTGAAACTTCTACAGAAGGTCATGCAAAACTTACTAATCCCAAAACTGGGTGGCCCTTTTTCCCTTCTCATTTTCCTTCCCTTCTCAGTAGCCCCTTGACATTGAGGGCTACTCCCCATTCCTCTGAGAACTTCTCATTCATATTCTTTGACTGTTTATCAATTAGGGAATGGCTCTTATTCTTATATCTTGAATCAGTTCCTTGTATACTTGGCTTGATTTTTGAAGTGTGCTCTTTATAAATAACAGAATTAAGTGGAATGGCAGAAGTCACAAATTTACTTGGACCTGAATTGGAATATCACTCTAAATACTCCCAACAGGCTTTTCCCTTGAAGGCCTCCTGAGATAGTCTATTTTTCTTTCCAATTCAATTCAGTCTCAATTAGTCTATACCAGAAGTCGGCATCCTCAGCAAATCCACCTCTTTTCCCATTCCCTTGTTCTGTTGAAGGAAATCATGATCTTTCCTGAGACTACAAATTGGCCCTTTCCCTCCTATTCAAGCACTTGTCAAATCTTATCAATCCTTCCTTCATGATATCTTTTGTATCTCCTCTCTTCTTCATAGTAATACTATAATCACTCTAGTTCAGGCCTCCATCACCTCTCAATCAGATTCCTGCCATAGCTTCCTAGGTGTATTCTTCAAGCATTTTTCCATCCTCCATAAAGCAGACAAATTGACTTTCCTAAAGAACAAGTATGACCATGTCACTCCCCTATTCAATAACTACTATGGCTCTCTAGACCCTTTGAATCAAATACTATCTTCTCTGTTTGACATTTAAGGCTTTTTACAATCTATGTTTTTGTCTTTATCACAAAATATTCTCTAATAGCCTCAAATTTATAAGAGTTCAAGCCAATCTCCAATTGATAAATAGTAAAAGGATATAAACAGGCAATTCTCAGATGAAGAAATTAAAGCCATTTTTAATCATATGAAAAAATGCTCTAAATCACTATTGATCAGAGAAATGCAAATTAAGACAATTCTGAGGTACCGCTACACACCTGTCAGATTGGCTAAGATGACAGGAAAAGATAATGACGAATGTTGGAGGGGATGCAGGAAAACTGGAACACTGATACATTGTTGGTGGAGTTGTGAATGCATCCAACCATTCTGGAGAGCAATCTGGAATGATGCTCAAAAAGTTATCAAACTGTGCATACCTTTTGATCCAGCAGTGTTACTATTGGGCTTATACCCCAAAGAGATACTAAAGAATGGAAAGGGACCTGTATGTGCAACAAGTTTGTGGCAGCCCTGTTTGTAGTGGCCAGAAACTGGAAACTGAATGGATGCCCATTTATTGGAGAATGGCTGAATAAGTTACAGTGCATGAATGTTATGGAATATTATTGTTCTGTAAGAAAGGATCAGCAGGATGATTTCAGAGAAGCCTGGAGAGACTTACAGGAACTGGTGCTGAGCGAAATGAGCAGAACTAGGAGATTTTAAACACGGCAACAACAAGATTATATGTTAATCAATTCTGATGGACATGACTCTTTCTAACAATGAAATGACTGAGGCCTGTTCCAATGGTCTTGTGATGAAAAGAGCCATCTACACCCAGAGGGAGGACTGTGGGAAGTGAGTGCAGATCACAACATTGCATTTTCGCTCTTTTTGTTGTTGTTTGATCACATTTTATTTTCTTTCTCATCTTTCTTCCTTTTTGATCTGATCTTTCTTGTGCAAGGTAATTGTATAAATATGTTTACATATATTGGACTTAACATATATCTTAACATGTTTAACATATATTGTATTACCTGCCATCTAGGGGTGGGGGGAAGGAGGAGAAAATTTAGAACACAAGGTTTTGCAAGGATCAATGTTGAAAAATTATCTATGTATATGTTTTGAAAACAAAAAGATTTAATAAAAAATATTCTATAACACCCTACAATGACTCAATTACTGTCCCTCCACACATAACCTTTTTTTTAATGTGATGTTTTAATGAGTGGAAATTGCATTAAAGAAAATACATTGCAATTTGCTTTATTTCTAAATCTTAAAGACTAAGAGGCCTTTATCTGATTTTTTTCTATTCATTTTTTAAACTTAAAAAAGTATTATTTATTTTTAACATTATTTTCCTTTGAAAATTTGGATCCCAAATTCCCTTCCCTGGTCACGGGAAGGTAAGCAATATGACATCAATTACATATCACATATAACTATTGACACTTCTCTAGAATATACCCCCTCCTTACTTTCACTATGCAGTACCCCTATTTTCCTTTCAAGTCCAACTCAAACACCTTCAAATTTCATTAAACTTTTCATAATTCTATTCCCCACAAATATAAGAGCTTTCCCCTTCCCAAAAATTGTTAACATATTTCCTCTTTGTACATCTTATTTTCCCCAAAAGGCTCTAAGCCCTTATGGATTGTTTCATTTCTGTCTTCCTATCATTTTTATCCCCAGTACTTAAAAAAGCATAACGTATTATTTAGTAAATGCTTATCAATCAACTGGATTTAATTCAGCAAGCATTTATGAAGTGCCCACTGTATTCAAAGGACTGTCTCTGCATCCTGAGCATATGCTTTTGAAAAATTCTTATTTTTTTTCTATCCAAATGTATTTATTTATTTTTAGCCAAATGTTTATTTGGCCAAAGTCTCCCTCTCCACAATTCCTACCTATTATATCCAGTTCTGCCTTCTAGAGCCAACCAAATCAAGTCCCATAGTTCTATGCCAGTCATTCACCTACTTCAATCAGTCAGTCAATAAATATCAGTCATTAATCAGAAAATACAGCCATGTTATGACCATTTCATTTTTGTCTTTGAGTTTCTAGTGTCTAGCACCCAATCAGCGTTTAATAAATGCACGTTGGGTGGCTCTGTGCTAGGTACCGGAATACTTGGTGACAATGATCACATCCCCTCCGAAGTCTTCACTTAACCATGTACTAAAGGGGGAAATCACAGTGGACAGATGTGCCAGCATGAGTGGTTATTGACACCTGGGTCTTTCCTAATGCACCCATAAACTGTTACTCGCCAATGACATCTGACTTCCTAGGCTTGCCAGATGTCACTGAAATACAGTTGCTTCCTAGTCAAGGACTCTCTCCCCAGCTCCCCCCCCACAAAAGATCCATTGGCAGATTGAAAAAAGAAGCCCTTGCTGTTATTACAAAGTGGAGAAATTCTGAAATGTCCTTCCTATCGGGGATTTGACACTATATCCACCATGTCTCTTCCCATCAATTTTACTGCCATGTATAAAGGGCAATAAGAGGCTTCCAGAATGCCTGTAACAGACGCCCTTCTCACATCTGCCTTATAGTGTCACTCTATGCCTTCAAAATCCAGCTCAGGAATTAATTGGATTTTTTCTGATCTCTTCTGTCTTTTGCCAGTATTCTATTTCCTAAACCACTGTTTCATGTACTTGTATTTTTCACTTTAAATTTCCATCATATTCACTTATACATGTATGTTTGTATATACTTACTGTCTTTCCCATTATAATATCAGTTCCTAAAGAACAAAAATTGTTTTATTCTTTGTACTTCTATCCCCAGTGCTTAGGGCCCTGCATAGGTTTAATAAATGTTTGTTGATTGATTAATAGATGTACTTGTTAAGTGTAAGGCATGTTAGGTACTGGGGTTTTAATGGTCAAAAAGAAACAATCCTTGACAACAAAGAAATTCTCATCCAAAATTTGATGATGCTCAGAGAAGTACAGACAAGATAATCTGAAGGAGGGGAGAGCATTAATAACTGGGGGGGATCACGGATAGAGCATCGGTCCTGAAGTTCAAGTCTGACCCTCAGACACTTAACACTTTCTGGCTGTGTGACCCTGGGCAAGTCACTTAACCTCAATTGCCTCAGGAAAAACAAATAAATAAATGAAAAATTAAAAAAAAATTGGAGAAGGGACAGCTAGGTGGCTCGGTGGATAGAGCACCAACCCTGAAGTCAGAAGGACCTGAGTTCAAATCTGACTTCAGACACTTAACACTTCCTACCTGTGTGACCCTGGGCGAGTCACTTAACCCCAATTGTCTCAGAAAAAAAATAAAAAAATAACAGGGGGGATCAAGAAAGGTGTCATGTAGGAGGAGGCACTGAGGTGAGCCTTGAAGGAAGCTGGGGTTCTAAGAGACAGAGTACAAGAGGAAGCAAATTCCTACAAGCCAAGAGATAAGAGTATTCAATTTCAGATTCAACAATAAGACCACTTTGGTTGGAACAAAGAATACATGAAGAGGGAGAATAATTACAGAAATGAAAACTGGAGGCAGGAATATCCTCCCTTCTCAACTGTGGCTTATCGAATCATTGTCTTCTTTCTGAGTCCATTTCAGTTAGTGGAAGCAAAGGACAAAAACTAGAAATCAAAAATCTTTCTCATGTCTTCTTAAGACTTTTTCCATGTTGTTTAGTACAAATGTTCCTCCCTGCCACGCCCCGTCTCCAACCACCTGCACCCCTTTCCCAGGTCTCCTTCCTTTTTTAGAATGACTTCATCTGTCCCAATGAGTTAGGGTCAGCTCTAGGCGTGGTAGAAAGGGAAGAGAGTCTGGAATGACTTCAAACATATAGACTCTCACACCCTAATCCCCATATTTCAGTTAAATCCGAGGCTGCCAAGAAAGATTTTAGTTAAAAACTCCTTTCCTAAAAACAAAAAACAGATGTGTTAATTTGGGGGCGGGATTTTTAACCACCAACATCTTAATGGAAACAAGAGACAAGGGAGATCCTACAGAAAACAGATAATAAAACTTTGTGGAGTCACCGAATCTCCTCAAAATCACTTGGGATTCTCTCTTCTTTGCAGACGTGACACAAACCCTGCTATTGAGGTGCTATTCAAGGAGCAACAAGAAAATAACTATAATAACCAATTTCTCTGTATTTATCTGAGATTTTGAGGAGAAAAATATCTCTTGGATTTGGTGATGGGGAGAAGAACCTTGAAAGAGATAATTCTAAGCTAGATTTCATTTGCCATGAAATAAAACTGGATGGATTAAATGGCACGGGGTTAGAAAGAATATTGGATTTTGCTGTCAAAGGCAACAGGGTTTTCATCTTAGTTCAGTTGCTTTCTGAGTATTCTTAAGTGAATCATTTAATGTCACCTTTATCCCCTACTTCTGTTTCCTCATCATCAAAATGAGGGACTGAGACAAGATGATCCCTGAGCTTCCCTCCCACCTCCACATTTGCTATCAGATTGCAGAGGGCCTTGAATGTCAGAATTAGAAATTTATACTTTATTCAGAGGGTGATGAACCACACAGAGGGATATTGGCACCCTCTGCTGTTGGGTAACGGGCATGGCAGCTGAGTTAAGTATAGATGGCCATCCCCTGGTCCTGCCTCTGAGAAGGGTCAGGTAGCTGGGAAGAGTGACCCCTGGTGACTTAAACCAGATAATGCTTTCAAGAATAAAAATAATTTTTTTTTCTCAAAATCAATGGGAAATAGAGAATGATGAATGGACCCAGACATAGACTTGCAGTTTGTTGTCAAATCGCTCTCAATGTTAGAGAATGGCACCAGAAGTGATTTTTAAATAATAAAATGATAAATGATAAAAATGGCGATGTAAAAATAAAATGATAAAAGTGAACAGAACACTTTCACTTGATTTGAAACAAATATTTATATGTTTATAATGTATAAACGTATACATTTGTTGCTGTTATTGAATAGCGCAAGCCACGTCTGACTCTTTGTGATCCCATTGGGGTTTTCTCAGCAAAGATAATGAAGTAATTTGACATTTCTTTCTCCGGCTCATTTGACAGTTAAGGAAACTGAGGTAAATAGGATTAAGTGACTTGCGTAGGTCAGCCAGTAAGTGTCTGAAGGCAGATTTAAACTCAGGAAGATGAACTTTCCTACCTAAAGCCATGGCATTCTATCCTAGCTGCCCCCAAATTTATATACACATTTTGATATAATTTCTCTATATAAATGTATACATGCAAATTAATATATCTTAGATGCAAATTTGTGCATGTAAATTTATATGTTTGAAACAAATATACACACAGCCTGTGAGCTGTGAACAATATGTCTTATTGTGTTTAGAAGAATTGCATATGCTTAATCTATATTGGATTATTTGCTGACTAGGGGAAGGGGGAGGGAGAAAAATTTTGAACCAAGATTTCTGTCTGTGTTTTGAAAAATAAAAAGCTATTATTATTATTACTTAAAAAATAAAGTCAGTTGAAGCAATATGGCTATTAAAAACTGATATGTTTTATATATAAACACATATATTCATATGCATGTTGATGTGTTGACTCCAGAAGTTTGTGGGGGTTTTGAACATCATTTTCAATGTAAGTCTATTTTTGTTGTTACAACAGCTATGGCTTATTGGGTGCTAGGATCTTAGGGCTGGTGCAGGAAAGCACTTTAGAACCATCGATTGCTCCCCTTTCATTTTCCAAATGAAAAAATGAGACCTGAGACACTCTTGAGTTCAAATCCTGACTCCACACTGTACCATCTGTTTGAGTCTAGCCAAATTACTTCCCTGCGCTTCAGCTTCCTTATCTGTGTCACGAGGGAGTATTCTAACTCAGGAAAAGCATGATAAAGTGCAAGGAGCTCAATTTTCCTGCCTCTGACAGTCTCTGTGATCTTGGCCAAGTCACCTAAGTTTCCTGGGTCTCAGTTGCCTCATCTATAAAATGGGGGATTTGGACCAGATGACCACCGACTTCTCTATAGATCTGTGATGTTGTCAGTTCATCTGCTGGAGGCTCGAGTTCCTTCTCTTTAAAGCAGAGGTTGGATGACAAGACTTCTAAGGTCTCTTGAAGCTATGAATTAAATAGAAAAAGGCCTTTTTTCCCTAGTTGGTAAAAACTGTTCCTAATTTGAAGGGTATCTCCTTGGGATTCTGGTCAGTGGTCCCCTCACCCATTTGTTTCCCACAGGGCAAGACAGCTTCCACAAGGTCATGCTGTTCCTTGCTACTGCTAAACCTCCGGAGAACAATGGGTGTGTTTACTGAATATAGAGTTGATGAAAACCATTAATAATTCACTTTGGAATTACCGAGTGACATTGTTAGGTTGCCATAGTAACAACTAAAAACCCTATTCATTAAAAAAAGAGAGAGAGAGAAAGGGGAAAAAAAGTGCTATGTCTGGGCCAGTTTTTGCAGGAATATTGCATCCTTGACAGAGGGTGTATGTTGAGTTATGCTATGAATGAACGATGAAACAGCTTAAAATATGAAGTCTGTAAGTCATTAAAAGATTACTATTAATATGTGAAAGGACCGGAAGAAATGGCCTTTCCCATAGCTACCTACGACAATCTCAGGGAAAGAAACGGACAAAAAAATCATATTGTTTGTTTTTATCTGCTCTCTTTCTGAATTCATTTAGTTAAGTAAGGGTAACATTTCAATAATGTGATATATCCTACAATCTGGAAAGCCACCTTTGAGCTTTATTAGTCCTTGGTTAATAAACTATACCCATTTTTCTGGAAAAGCAAATGAATATTTATTGAAAGGAATTAAATATTAAGATCCCAGAATGTGTTGGAAGTATATTTCTATCTAGGATAGAAAAAGGGGAGAGAGGGACGAGAGAGTATGGGAAGGGAACATCCTAAAAAATGGCTCTTCAACTAGTGTCTCATCCAAATTCTGTTCATTATGTCTCTATGCAAAGGCTGAAACAGAAAATTATAAAATTAGCTGAGTTAATTACATGGCAAAATAGATAGAGTGCTAGGCAATAATTATTAGCTGTGTGATCCTGGGAAATTATCATCCATCACTTCGGTATATCAGAAGCAGCTCCCTGGGACTTATTAGCTAAGTCAAGATGGTGTCCATGTTCATCTGAGTTAGTGAATAGAGTTCCCACAATGAGAGTTTCCTACCTTAATGAAATAATATATGCTCATATTCAAATTACAAAATCATAACTGCCAATAATTCATTCATTTATTAAGCCCCTATTATGTACCAGGCACTGTGCTAAGCACTGGGAATAAAAAGAAAGAAAGAAAGAAAGAAAGAAAGAAAGAAAGAAAGAAAGAAAGAAAGAAAGAAAGAAAGAAAGAAAAGAAAGAAAGAAAGAAAGAAAGAAAGAAAGAAAGAAAGAAAGAAAGAAAGAAAGAAAGAAAGAAAGAAAGAAAGAAAGAAAGAAAGAAAGAAAGAAAGAAAGAAAGAAGAAAGAAAGAAAGAAAGAAAGAAAGAAAGAAAGAAAGAAAAGGCAAAAGACATTGAGGTCAAAGCGAGAAGGCTGTCATCTTGAATTCTGTGGACTATATATATCTTCAGTTATTTTCATTTTGTCTCTTGTCTAGAGGAGGCCTGAAACATCTGCTCCAGAGACTTCAAAAGGATGCTCTTATTCATGATATTAATCTTAGCCCTGACTTGACTAGCAAAATTTGTGCCCCGAGCATGAATTATATCCTATAAATTCAACTGAGAGAGACCTTCAGAGATCCCAGGATATCCAGGATATCCACTCTCTTCTGAATAGGGTGATCCCCTGGGCAGGAGAAACAGGGTGGGGTTGGGCTGCCACCATCTGGTAGCTTTCTATTTTAACTACTCGTTCTTAGAAATTAGACACTAAACTCAATTTCTATGCTGTTAAAAAAAAAAAAAAGCAAAAGTATTATAAATATCCCTTCTAAATTCCTGCACCCAGATCCAAAGGCCCAATGGCTTTCCCTAGTTGCAGCTCTCAATGAGATAAGCAGATAAACAAACTAATCACAACTGATTGTCATTGCTAACAAGATTTTAATGAGGAAGCAGAGATTTGAGTTAGCTCCAGTTCTGTGATTTAAATGTTTACTTCTACTAATGGGATACAGTTTTCTTTTTTTGATAAACTTAATATCCCTTGATGATTTGACTTGGAAAGTTGTTGACATACAGGTGAGTCCTTAGTCTTAGAAGGCACTTAGGAGATACATTCAAAAGGCTGCTGGATCTGGAGTCAGGAAGATCTGAGAAATCTAGCCTCAGATAATAATGAGCTGGGAAACCCTGGACATTTAATTCTTAATTAATTTTCAGTTTCAAAATATGGATAATAACAGCACTTACTTCCCAAGATTGTTGTGATGATCAACTGAGATGATTTCTATAAAGGACTTAGCAGAGCCTGTTACATGGCAGGTGCTATGTAATTACTTGTTTCTTTTTTTCTCTCCTTACTAATGGGGCGACGCTGCTGGAGATGGCCTCCTGTCTTATTGAACTGTAAAGCAATCCATTCAACCAAAGGGAAAACCATTTATTGACATCCTTCCTCGGTATCACGTGGACCATTAAAATAAAACCAATGAGTGATTTTTCCTATTTTTAGCAATTTGAGATCTGATACAATTACTTATATAAAGTATTATGGCATAGGTCAGCCAAAAAGCTTCTAGAAGGAGGTGGGTATAAGTCTCAACTCTGACCCATACTAGTGCCATACCAGGTAGCTCCCAGTTGCAACTCTCAGGTACAGACCACTGGTTGATCTACTTTAGAGAAAATAATTTCCACACTGGGAGTCCAAATGCCCAAAAATAAAAATAATAATTACATGTCTAACTCTAAAAAGCATATCTAAATATATACACAGGCAGAATATGGGGGAAAGAACCAATCAGTTAAATATTAAGTTTTTGTGCATTTGTAATTGGAACATGACCAATAAGCCAAGCAATTAGTAAACATTTATTAAACACCTATTAAACATCAGGCATTGAGTTCCAATGGTCTTGTGATGGAGAGAGGCATTTATACTCAGAGAGAAGACGTGGGCACCAAGTGGATCACAACATAGGATTTTTATCTTTTTTATTGTTTGCATTTTTGTTTTCTTTCTCATTTTTTTTCCTTTTTCATCTGATTTTTCTTGTGCAGCATGGTAATTGTGGAAATATGGATAGAAGAATTACACATTTTTTTAAAACATATATTAGATTACTTGCCATCTAGGGGAAGGGGTGGAAGGGATGGTGAAAAAAAATCGGAACACAAAGTTTGCAAGGGTGAATGCTGAAAATTATCAATGCAAATATTTTGAAAATAAAAAGCTTTTTAAAAAGTGAACACCAGATATTATTCCCACTAAAAAAGAAGCTAAAAGATATTTAGGATTCCACATTCTAATGGAGGAGGCATTATATACACACACAAATAAGCTATAGGAAATAATTAACAGAAAGGGTGGGGAAAGCCTTCCTGGAAAAGATAGGATTTTAATTGGGACCTAAAAGAAGTCAAGATAGTCAGTAAGAAATAGTGAGGAGGGTGCTACATAAACTTGTATATGTTCTACATTATACACACACACACACACACATATATGCATTTACATATATATGTGTTTACTTGTGAATTTTATGTTATATACGCATATATGTAGGATATAGATATGCACACACATACATGTTTTATTCTATATATATTTATTTTATAATTATTTAATTTGTATTTACTTATGTTTTTATATATGCATACACATATATTATATATAGAAACATATACACATGTATGAATACACACATACATCACATATACCTATATGTACATATCTATCATCTCTCTTCTATGCAGTGATAAGCCTCCATTAAAATGGGAGCTACTTGAGGTCAAAGATTGTTTTTTTTTTTTGCTTGTCTATGACTCCCAGGTGATAATACAGTATCTGGCATACAATAGGTGCTCGATAAATCCTTGGGACTATCTGCCTGGCTTCTCCACCTAGCTTTGACTTCAGATCCCTCACCCCAGAGTCATCTCAGAAGGGCACGTGACATGGTCCTCTGGTCTCCCCTCTCTCTGATTCTCCTTCATGGTTTTGTCATGTGGACACACAAGAGCTTTCTGATTAGACACACCAGACTGGCAGGGAGGATGGAGACAGATGCCGAGTCAGGGTGGGAGAAGAAGAAAAAAAGGGGAACAAATCAGAGAAAGCCTGTAATCCAAGAAGAAAATGTGACTCAGATTTGCTTCTAGAGAGCACCCTTTCAGCTCTCCTGAGTTTAACTCTCACCCACAAATAAGTAGCTTTTGTCGGAAGCAGGGGTGGAGGAATGTAGAATGCTGGACCTGATACCAGGAGAAAACTGAATTTGAAACCTGAATCCTTTCTCTAACAGCAAATAATCATATCCTGGATAAATCTCTGATTTTCTTCATCCTTGAAAAAGGGAATAACAGCATTTAGGGTTGAGGAAAGTCCCCTTAAAGCAGCATAGAAACATGAGGTATTGTTCTCTAAAAAAAAATTTTTGGGGGGAGGGAGACAATTAGTTAAGTGACTTGCTCAGGGTCACATAACTAAGTGTTTGAAGCCAATTTAGAACTCAGATCCTCCTGATTCCAGAACTGATGCTCTATTCACTGTGCCATCAAGTTGCACCTCCTTATCATATTTAAAAAGAATTGTCTCCTCTGAAATCTAATTGCACGTGCTTAATATTTCTCTAATGAATATATCATGTCTCATCTTAGTTATTTGAGCATATCTTATTAGAATTTACATTCCTTAAGGCAAAGGAATACATGGAAGGATGCATTATATATAATACTTGGAATAAAACATGGAATAAACTAATCTTTAGTCCCAAATGGCTAAATGCCAGTATTGAATGGGTATGTTTTATGTTACACAGTCACAGAATCTCAGAAAAGCTACAAGACATGTCAACAATCACCCACACCAACCATTACTTGCATAAGAACCTTTCTTCACCTTTCCTGACAAAGAGTTACATATACACCTACAATGGTTAGCCATCCTTTGCTTTAAACCCTCCCATAACAGGAAACCTTTTACCTCTTGAGGCTGCCCACTTCACTTAGCTCTAATAGTTACCAAGGGGCTCTTAAGCAAACCACAAATTTCCTCTTTTGAAACTTCTATCCATTATTCCTAGCTCTGCACTCTGGTACCCAATAAGACAAGGCTCATAATCCTTTTTCCAAATGGCTGCCTTTCAGGTGTCTGAGTATGGTGATAAAAGCCCATTCCTCTCCCCCCCAAACTTTCCTCTTTTTCAGGATCTACATTCTCAATTCCTTTGATGAATTCTCTACAGCAAAACAATCACAATACATAAACTGAAGTTTTTTCTCCATTGTGGTTATCTTCCGTTGAGATCACCCTCTGATCATTGTTCTTCCTAATCTGTGCTATCCAGATGTGAATACATTTTGCTAATCATGAATTGACTGAAGGCAGAGTACCAAAGGAAAATAATCTCCTTTTTTTCTTCATGTAGTTTCTTATCTTCTTTTTGCCTCCATTTCATACTGTGGGCTCAAGAAGCTGGAACGTAACCAGATCTTCAGTCAGACTATTCCTTCTTCACCTCATATTTGTAAAATTGACATCTTGAACCCAGATATAAGACTCTACATTTATTCCTATTAAAAGCCATCTTCGATTCAGCTATCACTTGTTAGGCAAATACTGTGTGCTATAGCTAGGAGCTGGGAATACAAAAACCAAAATTATATGGTCTCTGCTCTGAAGGAACCTCCCTTCTACATCTCATCACATTCTGCAATTGAGAGCATTCAGCCAGGGCTGGATTCACTTTATAATCTGACATTGTCATCTAGTGTCATTTATCCCTCTCAGCATTGTGTTACTTGTAAATATAATGACAAAGATGAGAATAGTGATAGCATTTATAGAGAGCTTTCAATTTTGCAAAATGTTTTACAAATATTATCTCATTTTATCCTTACAATAATCCTGGGAGTTAGGTGCTATTGTTGTCCATAATCCTATCCATAATGGGTGCCATTTTAAAGATGGGGAAATTGAGACTGACAGGAAAGTGACTTGTCCAGGGTCATAGAGCTGGTATCTGAAGTCACATTCCAACTTAAGTCTGGAATCAAGAAGGATGTTATCCTTTGTCCAAGTCATTGGGAAAAAATGTCCCATAGAGAAGGGGCAAGCATAGGTCCCTGAGGAGACCACCTTCCACCCTGATGCTAAATCATTAATGACTCTTCTTTGAGTCCAATCACTCAACCGTTATCTAATCATGTAATCATTAAGGTCACAGCTCTTTATCTTTTCTAGAAGAATTCTTCTTAAACTGACAGTTTTGTTCCATTCTCTGGTCTGAGTTATGTCCCTTAAGACGCCCTCTCCTTTGAAACCAGTTAGATGATCAGTTCTCTACTTCATTCAAGAAATAGTTCAATATTCATCCTGTTAAGTTTCTTCTGCCATATGGAGTCAAATTAAACCTGTTTGACTGGCTTGGCCAGCCTATAGATCAGGGTGAAATAGCCTTACAGGTAACAGGAAGGAGAAGGAGGGAGGAAAAATCTCCAAGGTTTGGAGGAAAACTCCATGCATCTAATTAGTTATGTAAATTCTCAGTATTCCATAAACTGGTACCTGAATAAATGGAGGAAGTATTAAAATCTTCTGCTAGGACTGAAATCCAGGTGGTCTAAATTCAGATCCTGCCTCTTGTACTTACTAGCTGTGTAAACCTGAATAAGTCACTTAAACTTTAAACCGGAGGTTCTTGATTTTTTTTCCTGTTGTGGGCCACTTAGGCAGCCTAGTGAAGGCTGTGGGTCCTTTCTTAGAATCATGACTGTAAATATATAAAATAAAATACATGGAATGATGAAAGAGCTCAAATACATTGAACTATAAGTAGTCAAAATATTCTTTCATAAAACTTTATGGACCCCAAGGTAAAATTTTTTCTTCTAAGCAATCAGTCTTATTATCCCTGGGACTCAGCTGTTTGCCATATGCATTGCTGATAAGAGCTCATGTTAGTGGAGGGAATGCTCATCCTGGGAATTCCCCCACACTTATACTCTCGCTCATCCCTTGAGTAGGAGTAAATAGCATTTTTAAGGGAATTGCTTCTCATTTTCAGCATGAGTTCTTTCATTTTTTATTTTCTTCTGCTCCTTGGCATCAGATAAAGTCAAAATGTAAAGATGCCCCTGGGAACAAGATGGGGAAACATTTTCTATATGGTAAAAGCCAAGGAGGGTGCTGGTTCTTTTCAATTACATCTGATTTCTCACCTGCTTCCCAAGTGAATGCTGGGTGACAAAAACAGAGCTGCCCTGTGGCTTTATTTATTTTTGAGATAACACAAGTGTGGCCCTTTGCAAACCTTGAAATCTTATGTAAATGCTATTATTATCGTTATTTATATATATATGCATATATATATGTATATATAATGTGATATATTATATATTGGCAATGTTATTTTAATTTTCGTTATTAAATGTAAGAAAAACCCTGAATGACATTTGAAATTCAACTTTCTGATACAGAGAAGACCTTTGTAGAGCCTTATTTCTTTGTGGGAATGAGCAAAACTGGATTTCAGAGGCACCAATTGCCAGGATTTGCCAATCCCTAGAGGCACAAGAAGGAAGTGATTCCATATTCTGAGCCGGAGTTGGTAGCTACTGAGAAATAAGTCCAGCCCTCCCAGGTCATCTTACATCTGGTTCGTTCTGGAGGAAAATGGGATTGCAGCTCCTCCATGTGTCCTAAGCTGTGAAAGTCAGCCAGGCAAAGGGGCAAAGGATGCCCGACTTCTCTATATGTCCAGAACCAGCACCTGGAAAGGTCATGAGGAAACCTGTGTATATCCTGTAATCAATATCCTGATGAAGTCATTCAATTACTAATCCTTTAATCCTGGTTGCCTTCCATCTTTCTATTTATTCTTGGTTGTTCAGTGGATAAAGCATGGTACTTGCAGTCAAAAAGAACTGGGTTCAAATCCTGCTTTCAAATTTATATTAGCTATGTGATTCTAAGCAAGTCTTTTAACTTTTCTAAGTCTCAGTTTTCTCTTCTGTAAAATGGGGGTGATGATGATAATAGCACTTAGCTCCTAGGATTACTGTGAAAGACCAAATGAGAAACATGTAAACCACTATATCAGTGGCTCTCAGAGAATTCTGGGGGTCTCTGAAATTCTTTCAGAGGGTCTACAGATTCAAAATTGGTTTTTATTTCTAATATGATAAATATCTATAAATATAACCCTCATAAATAAAAACTCTTTGGACATAATCATTTTTAATAGCATAAAAGGATGCCGAGAATAAAAGTTTGAGAACCACTGTATTATATAAATGCTACCTGGGTCTATCAAACCTGTTCATATATCTAAGACTGGAAGGGTATTAAGTTCAACGTTCTCATTTTACAAGCGAGAAAATGGAGACTGACTTGGTCAAAGTCACATAATCAGAAGTGAGATTTGAACCCAGATCCTTTAACTCCAGAGTCTCCTCAAGGGGCTTGCCACCACACTGAGTGTGAATTATATTCCTAGTTCCTACCTCCTAGGGTTTGCTAAGGTACTTGTGTATCTCAATGTTCACATGTTCCAAAGTATTATAGCAAATGGGTGTGGGAAAAATTGCTGCAATAGAAGCCTAGATTGACAATTGAACCCAAGTCCCTCTGAGACAAAATTAATTTCTTAAAAAGGTGTCTGTCCGGGAGCAGCTAAATGGTGTGATGGATAGACTATCAGCCCTGAAGTAAGAAGGACTTGAGTTGAAATCCAGCTGCAGACATTATCACTCATTAGTTGTATGACCCTGAACAAATCACGTAACCCTGTTTGCCTCAGTTTCCTTATCTGTCAAATAAGCTGGAGAAGGAAATGACAAACTATTCCAGTATCTTTGCCAAGAAAACTCTAAATAGGGACACTAAGAATTGAACAGGATTGACAAACACCTGGATAGCAATAGCCTTATATCTCCAGGGTTTAACACAAGGTCTGGCAAATAGTAAGTGCTTAATCAATGCTTGTTGATGGATTTCCTTAGGAAAGCCTGTAGAATTGTCTTGAACTGACCCAGTCTTGGGCATCTTGGTGAATTTGACAGTCACAAAGATTTTGTAGCATAGAGCCATAGGGGTGGGAAGGGAGGGGAGCACACCATGTCATGACAGAGGACCTAAGTTCAGATCCCAGATTTGCTATTTAGTGATCTTACAGCAATTACTTAACTCTGTATCCTCTAGTTTCTCATTTGCAAAACAATTTGTATTATGGATGATTTTGATAGCCTCTAAGGTCCATTTCATTCTAAATATATGCTCCCATGATTCTTTGTGGCCCTAAATAAGTAGTAACAACAATAACGGTAGTAGTATTTATAAAGCACCTAATGTTTGCCAGACACCTAAAGTGTTAGGTACTTTACAGATATTATCTCATTTGATATAACAATCTTTGGGAGGCAGGTGCTATTGTTACCCCATTTTATAGTTGACAAGCATAAGTTTCCCAGTGATGTTGATGACTGCTACCTGGTGAAACCCACAATTGGAAATAGAGAATGCATGGAACTAGATAAACCGGTGAGATTCCCAACCATTTAATCCAGAATGAATGAGGAGCCAGCTTGCCTCTGCTACCATGCTATTCCCACTTCTGATATTGATATTGGAATTGCTTCCCTTGGGGGCTGTCAGGGTCAAGTATGAATCAGGAAATGAACTCTTCTATTAGTTATCCTTAAATAAAGCTTGAATCAATTCCACCGGACTGCCTGTGGGAACTTGAGAAATGGCTTAACTGCTCAGAGCCTCAGGTTCCTCATCTCTGGAGTGAGGGAATTAGCCTAGTTGTGATCATCCTATTATTGGAAGCTTGTGCTGCTGACCCTTTGTCTTTGATCCAAGAGGAGGAAGAGGAAGAGGAAGAGAAAGAGAAGGAGGAAGGAAGGAAGGAAGGAAGGAAGAGGAGGAGCAGGAGAAAAAGAGAAAGAGAAGGAGAAAAGGAGAAGGAGGAGCACAAAGAAAGAAGAAGGAATAGAAGGAGGAAAAGAAGGAGGAGGAGGAGAAAAAGGAGGAAAAAGAGCAGGAGGAGCATGAAAGAGGAGGAGAAGGAGGGGAAGGAGGAGGAAGAGAAGGAGAAGAAAAAGGAGAAGGAGAAGGAGAAAGAGGAGGAAGAGGAAAACAAGGAGAAGAAAAAGGAAGACAAGAAGAAGGAAGAGGAGGAGGAAAAGAATTGGGAAGTATAAAGAGGGCATTTGAGAAAGATGGACAGATAGAAACACTTAGCCCAGTGACTCACACATGCAGATGTTTCATAAATGTCTATTGAATGATTGAAGACAAAAAAAAATTTTAAAACCTGAGATACTTTGGAAAACTTTATAAACAAAGCTTTAAAAATTGTTAGCCAAAAAAGAGCTCGACAAAATAAAAAGTGGGATATTTTTGTTTTATACATTTTAAAATAATTGGTAACTATTTTATACTTTGATTTGCAATTACATACAAAAAAAGCAAATAAAATTATTTAAAATAAAAATGAAACTGTCCCCAAATGTAAAATATATAAAAATGAAAAGTCAGAGTCCTAAAAGATAGAGTTTTTTGGTTTTTTTTAAAAGCTATTCTGGTTTTAAAGTTTGGAGGGGAAATCTCTGGCATTTTGTCTTCCTCACCTCCCTTTACTTTTCTTTTTCTCTTGTTGTCCCCATTTGGATAGGACTAAAAAATAATCTATTGCCTCTGACAGCACATCCTTAGACTTGGCATTTAAAGTCTCTCACAATCTGTGTAAAACTATCTTTCCAGATTTATTTCTCGATATACTTCTTCCTCAATTCTCTGTTCCAGTGAATCGCATCTGCCCAGTACTTCCAAAACTTGGAACTCTTCTTTCCTGAATGCCTTTGCAGAGGCTGTTCTTAGATCCTGGAATGGTTTCCTGCCTCACTGCTACTTCTTTGAATCTTTACTCTTCTTCAAGTCCCTGTTCATGAACCACCTCCTACAGGAAGCCTTTCTGGATCTCCCTACATCATGAGGTTCTTAACTTGGAGTCATCTTTATCATCATCATCATCATTACCACCACCATCATCACCACTACTACCATCATGAAGTCTCCTATAGAATATAAGAATGGCTTAGGTAAAAATCATGAGTTTTTCTGTGTGACTTTTTTGAAAATTAACTCAAATCCATTCTTTCAGCCTATACCACCTGCAGTAAACACAGTGAAGCCTGGGAATCAGAAGATCCAAATTACAGTCCTGTTCTCCGCTACTAATTTATTGAGTCACCTTGAGCAAATTACTTCATTCTGTAAAGTTCCTTCCTTCCAGATCTGGGTTGATGATTCTATGATCTCAACCAATCAATAGCATTTATTGAGCTCCTCTTATGTGCCAGGCACTGTGCTAAGTCCTGGGAATACAAACAAAAACCAAAAAAAACCCCATACCAAACCAAAACACAAAACTAGGCCCTGCCCTCAGAGAGGTTATAGTCTAATGGAGCTTCTTTATATATAAAACATCAGAGTTGGTGGGTGATCTCTTAAATCTTTCCTGCTCTGAAATTCTACAGTATCAACAGTTTGGATTTAAAAAGGATCTAAAAATATTCGAGTAATCTATAGCTGAGGTTCAGAGGCAGCTTGATTCTAAAAAAGGATGATCGATTGGCTGTTGTTCTTGAAGAGGATCTAAATAACATCACTATGTTGAAGTCAAAGTACAGTGTTGTCTTACTGTAGTGATCAGACCAATATGAGCTTGAAGGCTCTTCGTCGAGCTGGGCAGAAATATAGTCCGTATGAACATTTGGAGTCATGTCTCTAAATTTGTGCATCTTACATTTTTTGGAAGTCAGAAAGCGCCGGGATCAAGTTTTGCCTTTTATACATATTAATGTGGCCCTATGTAAATTTCATGGCTCCCCAGAAAACTCTCTGAGATTATAAATAATGGAACAATTGATGAGCTTCATGGGTACAGAAAATTTCCCAAACCAATGAAATAATAGGTCCAGACAAAGGAGTAACAGTTATAATCGTTATGTGCACACGAGTCATTAGTAGACATCCCATGCGGCAGAAGAAATCATCTATTTGATTTCTATGAAAAATTGATCTGGAATGAGGCAGGTGATCACTTAATACATTGAGTATTATTTGAAGCTGGGATCAAGGTGTTAAGTATGCTTGGATGATGTCCAGGTGCCCCAACATTAACCCAACCCTAAGATCACATTGTACCAAATGGGACCAGTAGAGACTGATAATCAGAGTCTGAGGGTTTATCTCGTCATAAAAGGATTCCCATTCTTGTGTGTCCATCTCAAAGGGGTGATGTAGGGCCCCTAATCTTAAGTGAACTAAATAAAGGCAAAGCCTTACCCTAAGTAGCAAAGGGCTTAGCTCATGGTTATTCCTATTACCTGTGCTTGAAATTCTGAATGAATCATGTGGAGAATGTGAGTGTTTTCAGAGACCTTCCCTTTCATCCAAAACCTTGAAAATGAGGAGGGAGGCTCTTTTTTCCATATAAATGGCCCTGAAAACAAGGGTATTGGTGCATTTTTTCTTTGTTAAATAAGTGGGGATTTAATCTCAGGTGCACTGTTTTGAATAGCCTTATACTTTTTTATGTTTCCAATGGCCTGAAAAGTCTTATCTATAATTAATTACCAATAATCTAGCCTTTTTCTTCTCTTCTCTTTCCTTTGCTTCTCTCTCCCTCTCCTTTTCTCTTTCTCTCCTCTCACACTCTCTCCATCTCTTTTCTCTCTTCTCTTCTTCTTTCTGTTTCCTCCTCTCTTTGTATGTCTCTCTCTCCTTTCCTTCCTCTCTTCTTTTTTCTCCTGTCTCATTGTTCTCTCTCCCTTTTTTTGCTTCTATGTTCCCTATCTCTTGCTCTACATCTTTGTCTTTTTCTTTTTGTCCCTGTCTTTGTTTCTCTGTCTCTCATCATTATCATCATCTTTCAAGAGAAATACAATGTCTGTCTTTAATAGCAAAATGCTCCTTGTCTTCACATTATTCTTTCATCTCTTTGCCAATGCTGAATTACAGATTGAAAAACCTTTGGCAAGAGCTAACCAGATACCTGAATCACAGAATCTCAGAGTTGGGGTAAGCATTATAGGTCATCTATTCCAAAACATATACATGGGCAAGAAACTCCTCTATATATGCTTCAGTTTCTCTATCTGTAAAATGGACATAAACATAGTATAGTCCTTAAATGAGGATCAAATGAGGTAATAATTGGATAGTGCTTAGCATATGAACTGGTACACAGTAGGCACTTAATATATGCTTGTTTCCTTTCTTGTTCTATATCTAAGTGGTCATTCAGCCTCTGTTTAATGATAAAGCAAATCTGGGGATTTTTCTTGGCTTGAATTTTTAAGAGTTTCTTTAATTCTCTATTTCATAATGTCTTGTGACATATAATGATGTGACAAATGTCAGTCATGATGTAGAATGTATGGAATTCTTTGAGCTTAGCTGCTCAAATTAAGGATTCCTGGTAAAATTTTGTTTGCTTGTTTGTTTTGTATTTTGTTTTATTCAAAGGACATCTTTAGTCATTCTGATCTATATCTTGCCACTGCATTCATATGGCACTGGAGGGGAAAGCCTGGCAACCTTGCACAGACCTCCCACACTCAAATCCAGTTCACTTGCATGTCGCAACATCCCTTTCTAATGTCATGGTTCCTCTTCTAGAATGAACAATGACCACTACCATCATGACTACCACTACAACAACAAGGGGAAAAAAAATTCACTTGGGGTTAGAAAGATTTGGATTTAAATCCTGCCTCAGAAGCTTCCTAGCTGTGAGACCCTGGGCAAATATCTTCAACTGGCAGAGACTTGTTTATTTATTTGGAAAATGGGCATTTCTCAGAGCCATCAGTGAGAATCAAGTGATATCACAGGGTTCTGCCAACTAAAACCTTTATGGAAATATCAACTAACATAAATCTGGTTCTAGCAATTTTTGTCCCCTGTAGCCAACCTTCAAAATGGGTCTTAGACTCCTGAAATACTATTCATCTGATTTTCCAGTATTTTATACCTTCATTCTTTTATTGGTTTTTATTTTAATTATAATTAGGATTCAAATTCAGGAAGATCTAGAAAGCAACCCCTCTTTCATTTATATTTTTCAACAGGCAGGGCTTTTTACATTAATGGGCTTAGGGACCCTCCCTATACTGGGGACCAGTGACCAGAATCTGTTATTTCCTTCACCGGTGGAGGAAGATTCATTTATCCTTTGGTATCAGCCAATGGAACTGTAGCAAGTGGAGGAGATGTTTGCTCCTGGCTATTGCTAAAATCAATCAATCAACAAGCATTTATTAAATGCCAAGCACTATGCTCAGTGCTGGGAATAAAAAGAGGAAAATGAAAGACCATATCCTAAGGCATTTAGAGGATTTTTTCAGTTATATATTGAGCTTCCAGGTACAATTGTTGGACTTCCTAGTTGTTTGGAGGTGGGGAGAGGTACAAGAGAATGGAGGAGGTACCATTTCCCAAAAGGCATTCAAGGCTGAATCTATTGGGAAAGCATGAGAAATCCTTCTTATTTTAAATTTTGGGATATCTTTGAGAGATAGCAGGATAGCAGAGGCAAGCTGGTGTACTTAATAGAAAGCTGGCCTTGGAGTCAGGAACTGGGTTAAAGTCCAACCTTTGACACCTACTAAATCTGCAACTCTGGGCAGATAGCTTAATCTGTGAGTAGCCAGGTCAGTTCTTTAAAACTATAAAATATTTCTATGATAAGGAATGGAAAAATTCCATTATTACCCTGATGGTATTATAAAAAAAAATACTAACAATAAAGCATTGTAAAATATTTTGATGATATTCAGTATAAAAGAAATGCAAAAATTTGGGAGGAAATGGCAAGAAAAAAAGGGAGCAAACGAAATGTCCAACAACAGGGAAATTCTAACACATTTATTGTAATAGATTTTTAGAAATATTATGGATAGAGAATGAGGAAGACATTGCTTTCAATCCTAACTCAGATATTAGGTGTTTGACCCTACATACTCTGGGTCTCAGTTTCCAGATATGTGTACTTTTATGTTTTTAAAATGTCCCATCCAGGCTCTAAATCTCTGATCTCATGGTCCTACAAGGTAATTAGCATGGATAGGTATGAAGAGTAAAAATAAAACTAGAAAGACCTTTACAAAATAATGAAAGAAAAAAAGACAATTAAAAGAATGGTATACACACTATTTCTAATCATATGAGGAAAAGAGATGTCCGAAGAAAGGACAAAATCCTTATGAGGACTCAGTGAGAGAAAGTGGAAATTTTTGTAACACTTTATGCATTGACATTAATTACTTTAAATGTAAATTGTAACAAAATATACTTGCTTGGATTGATGTTAATGGTTGTTTCTTGTAAAAGTAATCAATTAAGAGTAAAATGAAACTCTTTAAAACAATTATATAAATTTCAACTAAGTGAGCAATTTGTATTGGTGGAGAGGAGTTGTTTCCATGTAAGGAATTACTGACCAGTAAAATCAAATGTCCAGAAAAAAATAATTGGATTGTAGATATTTTTAGAATCACCAACCTAATACAATCATCCCCCATTCGGCTTGCCCTCTTCCATATGTAGCTAACTTCTTTCACCTGACTCAACCTGCTTATCTAATAGTTCAGCCCTCTTGACAGACAATCTCAAAACATTCCTGCAGATTTTTCTGGACCTACCTAAAGCTTATTTCCTAAACCCTCCAGGAATTGGAATTAGGAATCAGCTAGAATCGTGAATTCAATGTTATCAAAACCAATGAGGTTAACTGAATTCAGGGGATTAGTCAGGTAGAGAGCCAACAGGTTTGGGGAGACTGCTGAAGTATTGACCTCCCAAGGTCTCCAAGGTGGAGGGAGAGGTTAAGGTCCTTAGGAGATTAACCCCAGAATAACCCTGCATTCATTCCAACATTCCACCTGGATGGCGCAGGAGGAGGTCCAAGCCCTGCCTCTCAACCTCATCCCCAGTGGTTCTACATTAAAGAGTCTGTTCCTGTAATTTTGGACATCTGTAGGGCACCGGTATGTTCTCTGGAAAGCCACTCATGCGAGAACAATGGGAGACCAGTCTGACCGACTAACATAATACAACAAATAGCAGAAGACCTTCTTATGAAAATAATTTTGAGTAAACAGGAAGAAACCTGGCCAACTCTCTACAGATGAATGATTAAATCTATAGGTGGGAACAGAGGTTCCACATCAGTAATTCCATACTTCAAAATTATTAGAGCAATTAAGATAATTAGCATAATTAGTGAATATTCTAGGACCCCTCAGATGATGATAATAATTATGAAGAAAAGAAGCAGGAAAAAGAAAGGAGGAAGAAAAGGAAGAAAAATATTTATTAAGTACCAAATGTGTATCTTGGTACATTGTGCTAAGCACTTTATAAATATTATCTTACTTGATCCTCACAACAACTCTGGGAAGTAGATGATAGGATTTCCATTAAATTATTAAGCAGAAGTTAAGGGACCTGTCCAAGATCATACAACTAATAAGTTTGAATTCTGGTCTCCCTCATCTGGGACATAATGTATTCAGCTTGTCAGAAAAAAAGGAGATGCATGAATGACAAAAGTCCAAGAGAAGCTGATGCACAGACTAGAACTAAAGTGTGTTTAATAAAAATAATAAAAATAGCTGGAATAAAATGGGGATAATAAGAAAATACTCTCGCAGGAGAAGGAAGAACAGACAACTGAGACAGCTTTGAAAGCTACAAACTGATAAAAGCAGATTTCACATACAGTTCTCTTGTCCTCTTCTGCCTAATGATCTCAAATATACATGAATGTCCATTAAGCCTATCTTAACGTATTTGTTAAATTCAGAATAAAAATAAAAATTCTTTTTAAAAGACTCCCTCAGCTATCTTATAGACAGGTTGTGATGAAATGCTTTGTAAATGAATATTTCATTTGGTTCTCACAACCATGTGGAGAAGAGTCAGAAAAATTCTTATTATTCTAGTTAACTTGATGAAAAAAAATATATAGCTTTAGAGTATCAAAGGGGCTTGTCCAAGATGGGAGGATCATAGATTTAGCATGGGGAAAAAAACTTTTGTCAAGGAAATGAAGGAGCTGAGATTTGAATCCATGTTCAGATGGTGGTTCAGTGAATAAAATGCCGGCTTCAAGAAGACTGAAGTTCAAATTTGGTCTCAGATACTTATTAGCCCTTGTGATCCTGAGCAAGTCATTTAATCTCTATCTTGGTTTCCTTCATGTAAAATGCATACTAACAACACCTACTTCTCAGGATTGTTTGAGGTTCAAATGAGACAATATTTATAAAGCACTTAGCACAGTGTCTAGCACAAAACTTGTTTGTTCCCTCCTTCCCTCACTCATGTTCTCCAGTTCCCGTAGGCAGAGACAGCCGTAAATCAGAGCAAATCTCTCCTCTTATGTTTATTACTTGTATGACCTTAATTCCTAAAAATCCTTCTCAGCCTCAGTTTCCTCATTTGTAAAATAAGGAAATTGGTATAGATGAGGTCCCTCCTAGGTCTAGAGCTGGAATTCCATGACCAGATGCCCTCTTGGGTCTCTTCTCTCTCTATGACTACAATTCTATGGTGCAATGGAAAGAAAGCAGCGAATTTAAATCTTATCTTTGCCATTTATTACCTGGGTGGCTTTGGGCAAATTACTTAAGCTCTCTGAGATTCAGTTTCCATCTCTACCCAAAAAAGGGATAAGATTAGATGATGACTGAAGTTCTGTCCCGCTCTAAATCTGTGCTCCACCATTCTGATAGGTAGCTCTTGAATAAATTACAACTTTACCCAGCAAATAGGTTGGCCAGTGCCAAGTTGGCACTGCCAATATGAAAATCCAGGGCACGCCATGTTCAAAAGTTTTGCTAGGCTTAAAGGGGCAGTAGAGGTACAAATCCTAGACGGATTTGGTTCAGTTACTGATAAAGTCCATTCCAGTCCACACCCTCAAAACAAAGTCTCTCCACACCTAGATGGAGCGCTCCTTTGTATCAAGTTAGACTGTTGGGTTGTTCCATATGCTCCCTAAATTAAACTACTCAGCCCCTTTTCCTCAGTATAACCTAACTGCACTTTCAGAGCAGGGACAGATAGAAGAGCAAGAAGGACTCTTGAACACAATCTGCTTTTTGGTCTGGCTGCCAACTCCCTCCATTACATTGAGCCACAAATTGAATAAACAGGTATGTTGGATTGGGTGGCTGGTTAGCCATTTGGGGAAGGACTATTTGTTTTTCTGTTTATTTTTTACTCCGGGATCCTTCAAATTTTAAAATGTTTGAGTCCATTAAAAAAAAATTAAGCCCATTATTTTCCTGGGAACCCCCTTAGCTTGGTAAGCATACTTATAATCCAGTAGAGAAAACACAAGTGGACATACCCGCACTTAGTAATCTGCAAGTTCTGTTGGCACCTCTGGTGACTCTGTGAACTGTGTTTTAGCAGGTCAAGGAAGAAGGCACCGGTACCAGCTGCTCGCAGTCCAATGAGAGACTGCCTAAGTTGGTAGAAACACTCCCAGCTGCTGCCCAGGTTTCTCAGGTGTCCGCCTTAAGCTCCAGAGAGCTCTGTTAAATCTATGTTGATTTAACAACTCGTGGCAACTTGGAATGTCAATGGACAAAGTGTTTGGAAATCAGCCCCAAGGCTGCCTGTGGGAGAGTCTGATTCAATCCCTTACAGCTTCAGTTTCCAGGAACTCGGGAGACCAGGAAAAAAAGGCCCGAGTTTGGCCAGAAGGGGGCATTGGGACAATGTGAAGCAATTCCCTCCGGGTTTTTTCTCCTTTGGTTATCCTGAGTGGATTCTGGGTAAAGGGTTGGATGGATTTTGAAAGATGTCAAGAGCTCTGATCAATGCAATAACCAGCCACGATTCTTGCGGATCCATGATGAGACCCAGTTGGTGATGGACTCATCCTGGGACTGCCTGGCTTAGTGAATTGCAGAATGGATCTGGAGGTAGAAAGTTATTCAGTTGTTTTAAGTGACCTCTTTGTGTCCCTGTTTGGGTTTTTCTTGACAAAGATACTGAAATGGTTTACCATTTCCTTCTCCAGGTCATTTAACAAATGAAGAAACTGAGGCAAACAGGGGGAAGTGACTTATCCAGGGTCACACAGCTAGGAAGTGTATGAGGTCTGATTGGAACTCAGGAAGCTGAATCTTCCTCTCTCCAGATCTGGTGTATTCACTGAGACATCTAGTTACCATAGAGTTATGAAAACTTGGGTTCAAAAGTTGCCTTCCTACCTAACTAGTTCTATGATCTTGGGCAGATTATTCAACTTTTATCAGCCCCAGTGCCCTCATGTGTAAAATGGGAATAATGATAGTACTTACTTTAAAAGGTTGTTGTGAGGAACCAAGTTATGAAATACATAAAAAAAAAAACTTGGAAAAGTTAAAGGATTATATATTTGTGGTAACGGTGAAGGTGATGATGATGATAATGATGATGAAAACAATGATGAATGTAAGCTCCTTGAGGGCAGGAATTAGGTTTGGCTTCTTTTTGTATCAGTGCCTACTATACAATAAGCTTAATAAATGATTGATTGATTGATTGGTTGCTGATGATGACATTTTATTCTCTTCATTTTATGATTGAGAAAAGAGGCCAAGAGAGATGGTAAATACAAAAGAATTTTAGCCCAGGAGGTCTAACCACAAATTCCATATTCTTTCTGCTGATTCTTGGATCTTTTGGACTTTGCTTTTAGGTGGAGAGCAGGTTAAAGAAAAAAGAGTAATACAAATAAATTTCTCTATGATTTTGGTCTCTTCTTTGATTTTCCTTATGTGCAGGTCACCCCCCCACACACACTCAATAAACTCCAATAATCTCCTATTACTTCTAGGATAATATTTAAACTTCTCTGTTTGGCACGTCCCTCCCAATCTTGTCCCAACCTATTTTTATAGTATCCCAAACTGTAACGTTGCAGTCCAATCAACCTGGTTCTCCACCTCCTATCTCCTTGACTGATTATTCCCAGTGCCTGGGATGCACTCAATCCTCTTCACTACTGCATCATGGAATCATTCTCTTTCTTCAAAATCTGACTCAAGCATTCTCTTCTACAAACAGCCTTTACTGATCTGAACAACTGCTAGTGCCCTCCTCCCAAACTATCCTATATTTAACTTCTTTGTATTTCTTCGTGTGGTTCTCTTTATAGTTATTCCATATTAGTGTTTTCTCCATCAAAATTTAAGTTTAGGAGAGTTCCTACTTTAAACTTTAATCTCAGGTCTAATTCAGTGGCTAACGCATAGTTCATACTTTAAAAATACTTGATTAATGACATTGAAGAGGATTCAACAAAAAAGACTGGGCAACAGCTCTTCAGAATTCTAAACATTTAAATATTTTTCCCACCTATTGTAAAAAGTTGACCATTTAGAGAGCTTGTGTTTCCTCCAATTGAACTGAAGTCCCTTAAGGACAGATAACTTTTTATTTTTGTCCTTGCATCTAGGTGTCTCAAGTGGATAGAGAATTGTACTTAGTAAAAATTTTGCCTTGTGGAAGGATAGAGCCAAAATGGCAAAGAAAAGGCAGTAACTCATCTGAGGTCTTCCCTAAACCCTTCTAGACACTTTAAAATAATAACATAAAAGAACTCTGTTCAGTCGAAGTCACAAAAGGATAGGATGAAATAATTTTCAAGCCAAAGACAACTTAGGAAGTTTATAGGAAAGGTCTGTTGCATCCAAATGGGAGTGAAACACAATGTAACACAGGCCAGGCCAGCACATCTCTGACCCCAACAAACCAGGAGATCTTGGGAGACACTGAATCAGTAGCAGCAGTTGGTGTTTCCAGAATTCTCAGACCACAGCCAGAAAAGGGGTCAAACAACTGGTTGGAAGGAGATTACAGGGGTCTTTTTGCTATCACTGAGGTAAGACTCTATTGCTAAGTATGGGCTTAGATCTGGATCACAGTCCCAGGGGCAGTCCCAGGGAGGAGGAGCACTAGCACACCAGCACTTGTGGCAACAGTGGAGCAGGGACCCTCATCACAGTTCCAGAGTGGAAAAGAGTTTTTATGGTCACTCAGACCAGAGCACAGGCCAGGAGAGTTGTAAACACAACTCTTCTTAGATCATACCATCATGGAAGAACTGAAAACTTATAGTAAACTTTAACAGAGTTAAAAGTCAAGAAAAAGGCTGGGAAAATGAGCAAACAACAGGGAAAAATTCTAATCATAGAAAGCTAATATAGTGATAAGGAAGGTCAAAACACTCACAAGAAGATAACAAAGTTAAAGCCACAAGAAAAAACATAAATTGGTCTAAAATCTTGAAATACCTAAAAAAGAATTTTGAAATTCAAGTAAGAGAGGTAGAGGAAAAATTGGGAAGAGAAGTGAAAATGATGCAAGAAAATAATGAAAAATACAAGTCAATATCTGGTAAAGGAGATGCAAAAAATACTCAGAAAATAATATCTTAAAAACAAACTACACCAAGTGGAGGTACCAAAAGCCAATGACCAAAAGAATGCCTTAAAAAAGCAGATTTGGTCAAGTGGGAAAAACTGCACAAAGATTTACTAAAGAAAAAAGTCCTTAAAAAGTACAATTGACCAAGTGGGAAAGGAAGTACAAAAACTCACTGAAGAAAATAAATGCTTTAAAATTAGAATTGATAGTTTCAATAGATCAAAGATGGATAGAAGCAGCTACACCCAAAGAAACAACACTGGGAAATGAATATAAACTGCTTTCATTTTTGTTTTTCTTCCCGGGTTATTTATACCTTCTGAATTCAATTCTCCCTGTGCAACAAGAAAACTGTTCGGTTCTGCACACATATATTGTATCCAGGATATACTGTAACCTATTCAACATGTAAAGGACTGCTTGCCATCTGGGGGAGGGGGTAGAGGGAGGAAGGGGAAAAATCGGAACAGAAGTGAATGCAAGGGATAATGCTGTAAAAAATTACCCTGGTATGGGTTCTATCAATAAAACGTTATTTAAAATTAGAATGGATCAAATGGAAGCTAATGACTTTATGAGAAAGTAAGAAACAATAAAACAAAACTAAAAGAAAAACAAAAAAGAAAACAACGTGGAATATCTCATTTGAAAAACAAGTTACATATAACTTGTAAATAAAAAACTATTAAAAAAAAGAAAAAAAAAAGAAAAACAAGTTACTTGGAATCCAGGAGAAATAATTTAAAATGTAAAAATTATTGAACTACTTGAAAGTTATGATTAAAAAGGAACCTATACATCATCTTTCAAGAAATTATTTTAAAAGTGCCCTGATAGTCTAGAATCAGAAGGTAAAACAGAAAATGGAAAAAATACACCAGTCACCTCCTGAAAGAGATGCTACAATGAAAGTTCCTCTAAATATTATAGCCAAATTCAAAAACTCCCAGGATAAGGAGAAAATATTGTAAGCATCCAGAAAGAAACAATGTAAGTGTCATGAAATCACAGTCAGGATAACACAAGATTTAGCTTTTACTTGGGAAGCTTTGAATATGATATTCCAGAGGGCAAAGGAGTTGTGATTTATCCTATCTAGCAAATCACCTAGCTAGCAAAACTGAGTATAATTCATCTGGAGAAATAATGGATGTTCAATGAAATAGAGGACTTTCAAGCATTCTTGATGAAAAGATCAGAACTGAATAGAAAATTTGATTTTCAAATGCAAGACTCAAAGGAAACACAAAAAGATATACAGGAATAGGAAATCATAAGGGATTCAATATGTTTAAACTGTTTACATTTCTACATGGGAAAATGATACTTAAAATTGACAAGAATTTTCTCATTATTAAAGCATTCAGGAGAAGTATATATAAAGAACACAAGAGCATGAATGGAATATGAAAGGATGTTATTTTAAAAATATAATCAAGAAATGAGGGAGGGATGTATTGGAAGAAAGGGAAAAGGAGAGGTAGAATGAGTGAATTATCTCACATGAAAAAAGAAAAAGACTTTACAGTGTAGGGGAAGAGGGGAGAGTGAGCAAATCTTACTCTCATCAGAATTAGTTCAAATATGGAATAACATACATACTCAATTGGATATAGAAATCTACTATTCCCTATGGAAAAGAGGAAGGGAAGGAAATAAGAGAAGAGGGGAGAGTGATCAAAGTAAGGAAACATTAAGGAGTGGGTGATCAAAAGCCAAACACTTTTGAGGAGGGACAGAGTGAAATGAGGTTGCAAAATAGAATAAATGGAGGGGGAATAGAATATAGGGAAATACAGTTAGCAATAGTTACTATTAAATAGTTACTAAAAATGTTGAAGCAAATTTCTTTGATAAAAGCCTCATTTCTCAAATATATAGAGAAGTGAGTCAAATTTATAAAAAGAACAGCCACACCTTAAATATTTATAGCAGCTTTTTTCTTGTGGCAAAGAAATGGAAATTGAGGAGGAAGCCCATTGATTGGGGAATGGTTGAAAGAATCATGGTATATGATCATGATGAAATATTATCATGCTATAACAAATGATGAGCAGGATTTTCTCAGGAAAAATCTGGAAAGACTTACATGAGTGGATACAAAGTGACATATACTGTGTGAAAAGTAACAGCAATAATATGAATGATTTAGCTATTCTCAACAATACTATGATCCGAGATAATTCTGAAGGATTTATGATGAAAAATGCTTTCCATATACAGAGAAAGAATTGATAGTGTCTAAATACAGATTGAAATGTTTTATTTTTCTTTTTAAAATTTTTCTTTCTTTTTTCTTTTCTTGATTTTTCTTGAGGTTTATTTTTTTAAAAGAGGGTCTTATAACCCTTTTCCTATCCCTACCCCTAACTTATATTAAGTTGCTTGCCTTCTCACTGGGGCAGGGAATGGGGCCGGAGCTGGGGGGGGGGGGGGAGGGGGGGGGGGGGGCGGGAGAGGAAGGCAGGAAGGGAGGAAGGGAGAGACTTGGGAATTCAAAAACAAATCTTGCCTTGGACATTTCCTAGTTACATGATCCTGGGCAAGTCACTTAGACTCTCAGCCTCATTTTTGTAATTTATGAAATGCAGATAATAGCAAATGTATATAATGCCTTACAGAGTTGTTGTGAAGATTAAATGAGACTGTACATAAAACACTGCTAATCTTAAAGTCTAATTTGAAAGCTGATACTCTTATTATCTTCAGTAACTGCCTTTCAAATGCATAATATGTACTTGGTGATTGTTTATTGATTTTAAGTCATGTTTTGACTGTCAGCTTGTCATGACTATTCAGTAAAAGCAATTACTTTTTTTAAAGTTCATTTTTCTAAGTGTAAAATTTGGAAGCTCTGATTTGAAATTAAAGGACTCTTGGGGGTCAAAGATTGTTCCAATTTTTGTCCTCCAGACCAGAGAATAGCAAATTTCTTTGCACATAATAGGTTGTTAAGAAATGCTTGTTGATTAACTTTTC
Organism: Antechinus flavipes; assembly: GCF_016432865.1. Lineage (NCBI taxonomy): Eukaryota > Metazoa > Chordata > Mammalia > Dasyuromorphia > Dasyuridae > Antechinus > Antechinus flavipes. Next base: position 229,614,793 of record NC_067403.1, read on the forward strand.
TCTTGTTCTTCACATTAGTACAGGACTGATTCCACTGTATCCAGGGCCATCTCCAGGGTTCCTGTTCTATATCTTGCTATTGGATCCAGATGGCTCCAGAGGAGAAAACGAGGTGGGTGACTTTGAACAGCCCGCCCTCATTTAAAGCCAATTCACTTTAATGTCATGGTATCTCTTCCCTGATGTCATGATACTTTTTGATAACAAAACAAAGAATAACAATGGCAGCGGTGGCGGCGGCAGCACATAGTAGATCATTAATAAATAAGTAGTAGGTAGTTGATTGACTAATTTCCATTGATTCCCCTTTATGAACAATGCGACCTTTAACCACCAGGGCACCCACTTTCCTTTCCAAGCAAATCTTGTCTTCCAAGTGTAAGTTACAACATTGGATGCAAGAAACCCTTCTCTAGTTGGTATTTACTCTTGCAGAGAGCTATTGTACTTATTTTCAACAGTAGGGCAATTTTTTCCCCAAGAGGAAAAGATTTTATTATACTAACAGCGAGCTAAATCCATGTCGAATTTTTTGTTTTTGTTTTGTTTTGTTTTGTTTTTAGCAAAGAAAAAGGGATTTTAACAGTTAACAAGGGAAAATATCAGAACTCACAATTAACCGGGAGAAAGACGCCAGTTCCTAATGAATCCTCAAATCTTTAAGTTTGGCAATCTTTAAACTCTTCTGAGAAGGGAAAGAAAGAAAACTTTCAAAGATTTGTTGGTCAACTTATTTTTGCCTTTCATTTCTCTAAAAGGGGACTAGTGGTACTAAGCTACCAGGTACCTAGATGGATCTCTGACACTGAATGTCTAACATACAGGAAAATAGAGTTGTCAGATCTGAGACAGGAGGAAGAAGAATTGAATTACAGGTATACGAGGCAGACTCTTCACTGCCTAAAAGGTGCTCTTTCATGTTTGAATATATGTTAATATTTGCACACCTGAGAAATGTGGCCCCCATTGATAAAATGTTTAGCTTGTAGAAACAGTAGAACCAATAAATCAGCAGTGCTTAACAAGGTCACCAAGTGGAGCCTCAAAGCGAGGACTAGGGGAACCTCAGCATTTGCTTCAGCACCTACCAGTTTCAAACTTTTAGTGGGAGAGAAGATCAAACAATGATTCAGTTTCAACTTTGATCCTTTCTTGCTCCTTCTGACTACCAAGAGGATTTACTTGAGTCCTGCTCCAACAGAGATTACAATGTGATCTAAGATTTAGTAGATAAACTAATAGATAAGTCTCCAGGCTTCAGAGAAAATAAATGGTTGGTCCAAGGTCACACAGCCATAAGTAGGATTTTAACCCTTCTCTTGACTCCAAATCCCATACACTGTTTTATCTAGTAATTCTTAACTTTGCATTATGGAAGACATCATACTGAAGCTTTTGTTGTTGTTGTGGATTGGTTTTAGCTGTGTCTTACTCTTTGTGACCTTATTTTGGAGTTTTCTTGGCTTTGCCATTCCCTTGGCCAGCTCATTTTATAGATGAGGAAACTGAGGCAAATAGGATTTAAAAGATTTGCTCAAGGTCACAGCACTAGCAAATGTCTGACACCAGATTTGAATGCACAACAATGAGTCTTCCTGATTCCAAAACCAGTACTTTAGCGGTTGTACTACTTAGTTGTCCATATTAAAGTGTCTATGAGCTATTGCTCTGATCCTCTTTTTTGGAATAGTCCCTAACTAGCACATGACAGAAAAGCCCAGTTAGACTTCCTTTTTCTGTCCCTAGTAGTAATGGAAATCTTGGGTGGTCTTTCATATCAGTACTTCCAAGCCTTCAATCTACTCGTCTCTCTCCAGATTCCTCCTTCTCACCAGTCCCATTCCTCAGAATATCCTTCCCGTCCAAATATAAAACACTTAAATATTATGAAAGACAGCCTGATGTAGCAAAGGGTAAATTGGCTTGGATTCAAATCTTGTCTTTGACATGTCTTACTTTCAAGATCTTGGACTAGTCACCTCTAAGATCCATAATATCAAGGTCTCCACATTTGTTCACATCCATCCCTCCAGATGCCCAGAACATTGCTATATCTCCTTTAAATGTCATCACCTCTCCTGTCCATCTTCTGTATTGCTGCCAGAGAAATCTTTCCTGCACACACAGAAGAATAATATCTTCTGAACAAAAATTCATTATCACCTCCCCATTGTCGCCTTAGCTTGTCATCCTCAGTCTTCTATGACCTGCTACCATCTTTCCTTTCTAGTTTTCTCTTTAGGTTTTGGATCCTTTGAAAGCAACATTACCTTCCATGCACACTATGTTCTAACTCTATTGGAAAATTCTCAACTTCCAGAACGTTCTGCTCTTTCATAGGCAGCTAGTGTCAGAGTAGTTGGAGTAGAATGTTGGGCATGGAATCAGCAAGAGTTGAATTCAAATCTCGTCTCAGAGACTTATTAGCTGTGTTACTTACTAGAGGTAAGTCATTTAGCTTCAGTGAATCTGAGAAAGAGATTGAACAAATGGCTTTCATGGACCTTTCATTCTCTGAATCTCAAGAAAATTCAAATAGTTTGAATCAAAACTAGTTTCTTTGCCTGAAATAGAGTACCCTAAAAGGATAGATGTTCAAAGTGCAGCTTGAGAGATATTAAGTACATATGAAAGAATTGCAAAATTCATAGAATAGAATATAAAACATCGTAGTACTAAAAGTAATAACACTAATAACAATTACTGGAATTCAAAGAATATTTAATGTTTGCAAAGTACTTTATCTTATTTGAATCATATATCAGCTTTGAAAGGGTTATGAAAGGATTGTGGATATTCTAATTCTCATTTTACAGATGGAGAAACTGGGGGTCAGAGAAGTGATTTGCCCAATAGTTAACAATTAGAAAGTATCAGAAAAAAGATTTAAAATTCACATTGTCATGTTCTATCAAATATTATCATGCATGTATGTTCTTAAACTCTTAATCATAAGACTAAGCGATGGTCCACTGATATTCAGAATGTTTAAAGTTAGAAACAAAGGCCAGAATGAAAGTGGACCACCCAGGGACTGTAGTGGGTTTTCTTGGGAATTTACAAAGGTCCTTGTTCTCCCCACAGTCAGGGCACTGATCAGAGTAGGAAAAAAGTTAACATTTACTGCCACCTGTTGGGAAAAAGACAAAATTTCTTTCTGCAAATTAATAGTCCTATTTCAAAATTTCCTATTAAGATTATTCATTGAGGTCATCATCAGTTTCTATTAATTGTTCAAATATTGTCAACTTTTCCCCTCTCTTGTCCTTCTTTTGGGAAGGAAAAGAAGAGTAGTTGTTTTAGGAAAATGCACTACATTCAAGTATAAAACTGTTCACAATTTAGATATTCAAGAATAAAAGCTAGGGCTCAAGAGACAGTTGGTTGTTCAGATATGTGAATTAAGAACATTGGATCCTTTGGACCCGCCATCAAATAAGGAATCTATTCCAAAATTCAGGTCCAAAACTTGAGGTTCATTTGGTAACGTGAGTTCTAACTTCTCAGACTAACTAGAGAATTGCTAGTTAATTAATTAAGTAGCTTTAGGAAAGAATTCTCTTTTATGAATTCTATTCTATTACACATAGAGATAAATTTTAAAATAAATACATAATGAAGATATAAAGGTAAGAAATAAGATACTAAATAATGAAATAATGACCTAAGCATTGGACATGAATTTAGGCAGATCTGAGTTCAAATTTCATCATAGTGACTTATTAGCTATGTGATCCTGGCAAATAATTTAATCTCTTTTAGCCTCTATTTCTTCAATTGTAAAATAGGAATGACAACTGCATCTACTTTATGTCAAGTGATGTAATACATATAAATTGATTTGTATATCTTAAGCTGTATAAATGTTAGCTTTTATCATTATTATTTCTGGACACTTTAGCTCTGGAAGGACTGTGTCATAATCCCCCATGGCTCAGTTTAAGGATTAAATTACACCTCCCTAGATACCACTCCTTTCCGTATGTTGTTTCTTTTAAAGACAACATATTATATTCTTTTAGAATATAGATTCATATTATATTTTATATATATTATCTATATTTTAGAATATATATTCTTTTAGACTATAGGCTTATTGAGAGCAGAGCTTGTCATTACTCTTATATTTTTATCTCCAGGACTTGACATAGTATGCAGTAAGCTTTTATTATTACATTCTATAATATATATTATATATATCATAAATTTTCAATTATTCATTTTCAAGGTTGTGTTAGGGATAAAATTCTGTTGAGGGATCAGGATAAAGATTTAAAAAGCTCATCTTTACATACATTTCAATGGGAAGAATGAAGAACTCTCAGTGTGAGAATGATAGTCAAAAAAATGACTTACTAGAGAATTCCTAGGGAATTACCAGAAACACTGAGTGAGCAAGAAGTCAATGTCACAAAGGACACTAGGAAGCATCCGATCCAAGATTTAAACCAACTCTTCCTCTTCTGAAATCTAACAATGAATATGCTATATATCCCATTTTAAGCAAGATCTTTTCATAAATTAGCATAAAACAGACTTCCCTTCCCAAGTTTATGAAACCGTAACTTTGGATCAAATGATCAGGATAAGTTGAAACCTTAGAGATCACTGAGATGGGACAGATGGGAAAAGTGAGGGGAATAAAATAAATCACTCAACTAAGCCATTGACAAGACCCAGCATCTAAAATTAGAAAATAACTGTGTTCTTTATGCTAGATCTGATACAGATAGACAAAGAGAGCATTTATTTAGTACTGACTTTGATCCAAGATTACAAATTAAATAAAACTTTCCCTGCCCTTAAGAAGCTTACATTCTAATAGTGGGAGGCAACACAAAAGTGAGTACAGTAAAGGGAGGGTTTAGGGCTGGGAATGTAGCTGTATTGGAGTTACCTGGTGACTAAGGGAAATAGAGATGATTTAGAAGCTTATGAAATAAGACAGAAGGTTCACCTATCAGTTGACCCTACAATTAAATGTTCATTCTCTGCTCTAGAACAACTGAAGAAAGCCAGCTCAGAGAAAAGGAGTTGTGTTTCTCTGAAACCACTTGGGTTATCAGTTGTCAAAATCAGCACTTTTCTGTTTATTTGGTTCACATGGTACTGTGAAATCATTACTTCAATCCAAATTAGGCGTCATTACTGTTGTTATTCATTTCATTCATGCCTGACTTTTTATGACCCAATTTGAGGTTTTCTTGACAGAGATACTGGAGTGGCTTGCCTTTCCCTGCTCCAGCTCAATTTTACAGATGAGAACACTGAGGCAAACAGAGTTAAGTGACTTGCCCAGAGTCACATAGTGTCTGAGACTGGATTTGTACTCTGTTCTTCCTGACTCCAAGTCCATAATTCTATCCACTGTCTCACCTTGTATCCCTCTTGTGAATTTTAAGTTTGTATTTTGGACTCTCTTTTTTTTTTTTAAAGGGACTCCTTACTGTTATATTGCTTCATCAGAATAATTATCTTTATTATTTTCAACAACAGAAAGGATACAAGAGGAAAAATTCCACAGGAAAATAGCCATTATTATACATAAGTTAGCTCAATGTCAACAACACCACTGAGGAAGATGACCTGGGACATCTGGTGCTTTGAGATTTATAAGGTTCTTTAAATGTGCTGTTCCATTTGCTCGTCTCAACAATCTCATGAGGTTAGTTCTACAGGTATTGTTATCGCCAACTGGGCAGGTTGTTAATGAAATGCTGGTCCTTGGATACTGACAGGCATCCTGTCTGCCCCTGATCAATGACAGAGTGAGCTGAGATAAAAGCCACGTGATATTTTTAGACACTTCTTTAATTCATTCATTCCAAGGATTTAGAGCTGTCAAGAGGAGGAGAGGGGAAAAATCAAACACAGCAGCCCAATAAATAACAAACACATCAGACAGAGGGCCTTGGAAAACCTATCATTGAAACATCATTCCCTGTCCTCTCATTAAAGTGTTTCAGACATTAAGGAGAATGCACGTATACGCAAGCTTATAAATTCAAACCTTGTAAAAAGTACATTGATTATGTCCAGGGTACTGGGCTAAAATTTGAAGACAAATTACAAAGACAAAACAAAAACGCAGTCTATATCTGTAAGGAGCTTCCATTCTCCTGAAGGAAACAAATTAATATAGACATGATCGTTGGAAGAGGAAGGAATACACATAAGCACCTGGGTAGTCACTGAAAGAAAGACAAAACTAGATTTTATCTCTGAAAGTGGACTAGCTGCTAGTTCTTATTACAGGGAATTTCAAATGATTTATTTCTAGGATTAGGTTTAAAAACAAAACAAAACATCATTTTGGTCTGCAGGAAAGCAAAATAAATAGTTGATTCAATCCATTAAGTTGAAATAGGTCAGTAAATACATACAAAACAACAGATTGACTGATTGAATCTGTCAGTTTTCAATCACTTCCCCTTTAGTCAGAGTTATGTGACATACCCAAAGCTGAACCCAAAGAAAGAATATTGACTTGCACTGAGCTAAAGTATAAAAGGCTTAGGTATTGAAAATGAATAAGGTTTATGACAAAAGGGACAGAAATCCTAGGCTTACGTGTTTATCTTGCAAATAAAGTTTACATTCATAGGATGACTTTTCTGATCTAGTAGTTATCAAGCCTCCTTTTGAAGGATATAGTAGCTACAGCTAAGCGATGTCAGTGATCAATAAAAAATATAGATATGGTTAGTGAAGTTGTAGAGTTTAATAGGTTAAAACTGCACTAAGACTTTTGGAATATCTTATGGGTGTGTTTATATGTATATATGCATACAAACTAACATATATAACATATAACATATATATAGAGAGAAAGTAATATGCATTTTAAAAAATTGCTCTTCCATTATATATAATCTTTAAAAATATATTTCATAAACATTATATACATTTGTTTATTTCAATTATATTTATATAATTTCCCAAAATTAATTTGTATTCTATATTCTTACTTTTCCTTCCTTCTTTCTTTCTTTCTTTTGATCAGACCTATGATTTCACTGATGGGGAGAACTTCCATCCTGGAAAGATGCTGTGGGCCCAGATAGGATAAATGATTTGTGTATAATCTGGAAGTCAGTGTGAATTAGAAGTTGTTTTTTTTTTCCCAAATAATAACAAAAGCTTTCAAATATTATTTATAGCAGTCTGAGCTGGTGTATCATTTCCTATGTTAGACTGTTAAGTCTCTGAGAGTAGAAAGCTTATTCTTGTCCAAATTTTGGCGACCTAAAATTTCCATTTACTAATAAGATAAGTAAAAAGGACTCTCAAAAAAAGCAGCTAACTCTTAATGACATATAGCAAACAATTTTGGTCTCTTGTTGCTGTTTGGCCCTTTAATCTGTGTCCAACACTTCATGACCCTATTTGGGTTTTCCTTGGCAGAGACATTAAAGTAGTTTGCCATTTCCTTCTGCAGCTCATTTTACTGATTAGGAAATTAAGGGAAACAGTGAAATGACTTGTCCAGGATCACATGGCTAATAAATATTTGAGGACAGATTTGAACTCTGGTAAGTGAAACTTCCTGCCTTCTGGCCTAGTACCAGTTGCCCCAAAACTGATAGTGAAGCACATTTCTCTCCTTGATTTGGAATGGGAATACTCTAGGTATGGAACGTTGCATCATTTTGTTGAGCTGTTTTTCTTTGTCATAAGGAAAGTTTGGAGGTGTAGTAGGCCAAAAGTATATGAGAAATTGATTGTGCTACAAAAAGTGAAGGACATTAATAATTTTTAAAAAAGTTCAGCTTTATCTAAACTCCATCTTTTCTCATTAATAAAACAAACATTTTGTTGTTGATGATGTTGTTATACTGGATGTCCTCAAAGTCTAATAGCATACTAATTTGGCTAAAAACTGAACTAAGATTTTTAGGACACCCTATATTTCACAGGTAACATAAAGGATTTTTAAAGAGTAAATCTAAAATGACTTGTATGTTCCTATTTTAAATAACTTCAGTTTTTAAATCAACAGAAAAGATTCTAAATGAAAAATCTGGAGAAACAAGTTATAAGCAATATGCAAATATCTCTTCAATGGAATACTAAGGCATCTAAAGCTCTATCCCAATCAATTGATCAACAATCACTAAGCCTCCTACTATGTGTTGCTTACTGTGCTAACTACTGGTGATATAAAAGGAGACAAAAATAGATCTCTTGCCCTCAAGGGACTCACAGTAAGATTATTCCAAGGCATAAGAAGAAACTTCAACTCTGTTGAGCATACCATCCACATTTGTCCAGTGTCTACTTTGTGTTTGGGACTCCCGTAGAAGCTATATCAAAACCCTATGCACCAGCAGCTCTCCCTAGTGTCTATTTTCCATTCCTGAGAACCTGAGAGCAGACAGACAGGCTGGGATCTCCAAGAGCCATGGATCACTGGAGCAGCCCCTCTCCCCCAGTAGAAGATTTTTCTCCTGTTGTCTATTTCAATGAGACTTCCAGATGCTACTGAGCCAAAGTCAATAGCTGATGCTAACCTTTCTTCCATCAACTACTTCTAATTTGAGCCAGAGCCGTAAAAGCTGTCTCTGTAATTCTAGATATATCAGGGGACCCAGGGAAGGAAAGATGAAACTACGGGGGTAGCCAGAGTTTTGCAAGATTTCAGGAGTGGGGGCAGGAGGAGAGCATTCCTTCCTATACATGTCGACATTGTGTGATCCTGATTATAGCAAACTCCTATTTATCTGGAATCCAATCTACCCCAAAGCTCAAATAACCAAAATACCATTTCTTGTCTATTCTGAATTCTTAGCACAAAGAGAAAAGTCTAGTGAATTTGCTGCAGTGTAGAGGTTAAAGTGCTGGACTTCGTGTCAGAAAGACTAAACATGAATTATGCTTTAGGTATTACATTTAGCTCTGTGCCTCAGTTTCTCCATATGTTAAATGAGTAAATTGGAAAACTAAAATTTCTTTCATTTCGGTTTGAGCTTTGGTCTCACTGGCTGGACCCAGCGCTCTATGCTCTATGACGCCACCTAGCTGCATCTAATCACAGATCCATATGTGCCATTTTTATTCAGGACCCTGGTTTTCTCCCTTCCCCCTCCCAACAACAGCAATAATAATAATTTCCAGTCATTTCAGTGGGATGCATCACCCATTTACAATTCTATCCAAAGATACCTTGTGCTTAGAAAGATGTTCCTGAGATGTTGAAAAGGCTGAAGTACTTTCTGAATAATTAAAAAGGATAGATTGTGTTCAGTTCTCAATTTAATTTTAAATTGAATATTTGACCAGATACATCTCCTTCTCCGAGTTTCTGCCCAAAGGATATAAGGTAGAGTGATATTAATAAGTAGAATGAGAATAATAGCTGGAGTTGTGTGGCAAAAGAAATTATGTGGCAGGAAGATTCTTCTTGAATTCAAATCCAGCCTCAGACTACAACTAGTTATGTGACCCTGGCAAGTCATTCCACCCTATCTACCTCATTTTCTTCATTTATAAAATGATCTTAAGAAGAAAATGAAAAAACACTCCAGTGGTCTTTGCCAAAAAAAAAACAAAAAACAAATGGGGGTGATATTTTTAGATATTTCTTTAATTCGTTCATTCCAAGGACTTAGAGCTGTCAAGAGGAAGAGAGGAGAAAATCAAAACAGAATTTAGATAAATAATGGACAGAACACTAGGCTTGGAATCAGGAAGGTCTGGATTCAAATCCTATCACAGACACTAGCTATATGACCCTGGGCAAGTCATTCATCTTGATAGATTTAGAAGGACTGAATTCAGTGACTTCCATTTCTCTTCTAGCTCTAAAAGTTTGAACCTGCTGGCATTTACATGATACTTGAAGTTTATAAATCATTTTATAAATTTTTCTCTTATTCAATCTTCATAATAATCCTGTGACATAAGTACCACAGATTTTATTAATTCTACTTTACAGATTTAAAAAAAGTCTCTAGGAGATTAAGTAGATAAACATTTATTAAGTACCTACTATGTGTCAGGCACGGTGATAAGCCCAGATCAGATAGCTTAATGTTTCTGAAGTGTAATCCCTAATCTTCTTGTCAACTCACTTCCCTTTTGTGAAATCAGCCAACATTTGGTACATCCAGAGCACTGTCATAGGCACTATGCAACAAGGATATGGATGAAAAAAACCTGTCCTTCAATACTAGCAATTCTACAGGGGTTTTCTATAGCTGCTATCTCCCTGAAGGGAAGGGCAGTCCTATCTGCTTCTCTCCCACAGAGCCTGACTTGAAGATCTTAGACAATGTAGGGAATCAGTTAATATTTGTTGAATGAGGGAAAGAAAGAAGAAAAGAAGGAAGGAAGGAAGGAAGGAAGGAAGGAAGGAAGGAAGGAAGGACGGAAGGAAGGAAGGAAGGAAGGAAGGAAGGAAGGAAGGAAGGAAGAAGGGAGTATCTTATCTTCATAGGTCTAGGACTTCCATTCATTCCAAGGGTAACTCACTATGGAAGTGTTTATGAATAATATCAATACTAACTCTACTGGTATTTTGATTCCCAGCAAACTTGGGAACTCCTCGGGAGCACAGACTGTGTTTTTGGCTTGGGGTTTTGGGGGAGAAGGTATGGTCTTTTTTGTATCCTCGGCACACAGTACACATTTGATTGTTGACTTAACTTGGCTTGGAAAGATCCCGATATCTGGAAACAGAAGACTTGAGATTAAATCCCAGCTCTGATACTGATATTTCTCTGTGTGTGGAGAGGAAGGAGGTATTTAACATCTGTAATCCTCAGTTTTCCTAATTGCAAAATGAGTTTAAGTAGATGGTCTCTGACATCTCTAAATCTATGAAACTGGGATGTGACACTTGTATAATGCTTTGATATTTAGAATATTGTATAATACCTTAATATTTAGAAATATTTAATATCTTCTCACAAAGGATCCATGATGTGAGGATGAGGTTTATGATATCCTTTTTATAGCTAATAACATTCATTCATTTTTACATATTGTTTTGAAATTTTAGGTGAGACATGATTTTTTTAGAAGGGGAAATTCTGATGAGGAAACTCCCTGTATCAACGCAGCATCTCACAGACTTACAGTTATTTAAGCTAGCATAAAGGTAAATGACTTGCTCAAAATAACATCATTAATCTGCATCAGTGGTAAGACTTGAACACAGTACTTTCTGAATCCAAGGCCAGCTATTTAGACAGAAAACACATATCTTGTTGCATTTGAACCTCAGAATAACCTTGGAAGATATATAAAATGATCTGCGTGTATGGTCACATCACTAGAATCAGAAGCAGCATTGAAATTCAGGGCTTTCTGACCTAATCCATCACTATGTTGCTACTGTTGATAAGAGACAGAGAAATCCAGCAACTTGTCTATAGTCATCTACCCACTCATTTATCCACCCATCCATCTATTCATCCATCTATCCATCCATCTACAGCAATTCTCAAAACCAAAAACTTGAACTCACATCTTCTGACTTCACCACCAATGTTTTAGCCTCCCTGTCCTCAATAATCATGTGTGACCCCTTTTGGGGTGTGATAATCATCTTCTTATCATTAATTTATTGATTTTGTTGTATCTCTTAAAATCATTCTCCTCAGAGGAGACAGATCAGTGTTTTAGTTATACTTTGGTTTACTGTTAATTATTTCCAATTCATTCTGCATATAATTTGTTTGCATGCTTACTTGCATGATGTCTTACCCATTAGGTTATGGGCTTTTCTAGAGCAGGGTCGTCTTTTGCCTTTTTTTGAATTACCAGTGCTTATCACAGTGCCTAGTACATTGCAGGTATATTTAATAAATGTTTATTGATTTATTGACTAATGGATCAAAGAATCAGAACCAGAAAGTAGACCCAAGTCTCGCCTCTGCCACAAACTGGTTATTTGGCCCTTGACAAATCACTTAATCTCTCAATCTTCCTCAACCTCTATCTGTTTCTGTCTCTGTCTCTGTCTCTGTCTCTGTCTCTTTCACACACACACACACACTCACCTACACACCTGTACACACACACACACACACACACACACACACACATTTCCTTAAGATTGTTATGGATGACTAGATGATTTGCATTAGTGGAGGAAATTTCCACACTAGGAATTCACTATATCAATGAAAGGGATCTGGATCTCCTCTTCTTCTCTCTGAGTATAACAGATTAAACACATACACACACACACACAATTACATTCAGTAATTTGATAACATTATCTCCTATTTTTTAGACAACTATAAAGCAATTTAAGACTGAAAGGGATTACAGACATTCTATGAGCAAGAGAAGGAAATGGCAAACCATTCCAATGTCTTTGCCAAGAAAACCATAAATCAAGTTATGAAGAGTCAGATAGGAAAGAAAAAATGACTGAACAACTATAGGAAATAGAGCAATCCCTTTAGTTTCAAAAAGACTTGGGTTTGAATTCTACTTCGGATGCTTCCCAAGAGTGTGCCCCAGGCAGATCTTTTCAACTTTCTGAGTCTTGATTTCTTCATCTGGAAAATGGGCAAAATAAAAGCATCTACTTCTCAGGGTCCTTAGTGAAGATCATGGTGTAAGGGATTTTGCAACCTTAAAACTCTTGAAACTAACATGAGTCCTACTTTCAGAATGCTCAATATCTGAAATTCAATCATTCATCAAGTTTCACAGATTTTTTCCAAGTTTTTTTTTTTTTTTTTTTTTTTTTTAAAGACAACTAGAATTCAAGTTTGGGAATATCTTGAAGCCAAGCTATTCTGTGTTCATAATTGTTAAGAGGAAGGCTTTTTTGTGTTAATGGACTTAAGAAAGGGCTAAACAGATCACTGTGGGGCTTATTCCAATAGCTGGAATGAGCTATTTTTTCATTGGTGGGGGAAGGTTCAATAATCTGTCAATAACATCTCATGAAATTATAAGAAGCTGGGAAGTTGCCAAAAACTTCCTGGTTATAGCTAATGGGAGGTTCTCCTATATTACCTTCAGTGTATAGGTGTATATCTTCCTGGTTGCTTGGAGGAAGGAGGAAGAGCTTTACTAATAAATTATTTTCCAAAAGATTGAAACGACTGAACCTATTGCAAAAAAAGGCTGAGAAATCTCTACAGATCTCAGATCCCAGGACCTTTTCTGAGAAGTACCAGTACACAAGAGGCAGGCAGCTTGGCATTGTTACTAGAGTGCTGGCCTTAGAGTTAGAGAGACCTAACCTTTGGCACCTATTAACTGTGTGGCCCTGGGAAAATTGTTTAATTTCTCTGTTTCTCAGGCACTTGATTACAGAATGACTGAGGATCAGCTTTAATAACTTAAATTTCTTCATCAGAATTCCCAACAGAGAAATACTCAGAATTCTGGCTAAGACCTGGGATTTTTACTTTTATGGGTATTCCTATAGTTTAACACAGTGATGGGCACAGAAAACCTTCATAATAAACGTTTGTGGATGTAAAAAAATTCATGATAGAAACCTGAGGAATGTAGTATACCCAGAAGAAGATCCTCATGGTATTTATTTTTTATTTACCTATAGACTTTACATAATGATTTCTCCTTCATATTTTCCTGGATGCTCTGGCTCAAAAAGGAGAGCCTTATAAATTTGTAAGGCAGAACCTTGGAAAACTCTAGGATGCTGCAGATTAATGAGATTTATTTTCATCCATGCCTAGTGAAGAGGGTCAAAACTGTTATTTCTTATGTTTAGAAGAATTGCACATGTCTAACCTATATTCGATTATTTTCTGTCTAAGGCGGGAAGGGGAGGGAGAATATTTTGGAACATAAGATTTTGCAAGGATGAATGTTTAAAACTATCTTTGCATGTATTTTGAAAATAAAAAGCTAACATTAAAATTTTTTTAAAGAAAAAAAACCTGCTATTTCTTCAAGCAGTAGTGGAAGGCTGATTTATATGTTTCTATTTAGTTAATGACATTACAAGGTGTCTTGGAGGGGGGCGGGAAAGGGGGAGATCCCAGCCACAAAACAGGCTAACACTTCATCTTTTGCTGCTCTCCCTCCGCCCCAACTGCCAGGAGGGAAAGGAGCCTGAAAAGCTGTTCCTGAGATGCTCTGGCCAAGAACATCAGGTGCTGAACTTCTGGATCTCTCTTCTGGGCTCAGAGAGAATTGAAAGCAAAGGTAGAGCACTGGCTGGAGCAAAATGTCCTTCACGGGAAGAGGTGGGATGAGGAACCCAGCACCACCTTGGCTCGACAACCCAAATCCTCCTTCTTCTAAAAAGGTCCTCAGGAACAAGAAACCTAGCTCCCTAATGTAGACTCCTGGAGTCGATCGTCCTATGGTCCAAACCCAGTCAACTCACCCAGGCGCAGTCTAACACTACCTGCCTCAGAAGAGGGTTAATGAGAGGAGGGAGAGACCTTCTTCAACCCTCCAGGATTTCTTTTCCTCCTTCCCACCAGCCCTCCTCCATCAGACAAATTTCCTCGACCGCAGCCTAACATGTTACGCAGCTGGGCAGTCCAGTGAACATTGCTCTCTTCCTGCTTCTTCTTCATCCTCTTCCCCGGCTCTCCATCCTCATCCTCAGACCTAGCTAGTTCATTTTATCTTGCACCTGCTGCCTTCTCCCTGCTCCAAGGCGCGCCTCTCCAACTGCCTTTTCCAACCTCCCCGAGACTTTTCTTTTATTCCCAAAGTAACTTTCAGGGACTTTCTTCCTCCATTCCCTCAATCCCCCAACTAGTTTTCCCTTGAGGAGAAGCACCTACTTTTCCAGCATTTGACAGTATCGGAATAACTAGGAAAGCTCACTTAAAGAAAATTAATCCCTTGGAAAATCTTGCTTCTCCCCTCCCCCCGACTTTGACCCACAGATCAATTCAAGCTCCTTGGAGACCTGCACCCACTTTCCGAGTATTCTAACGGAGGGATCCACGGGAGAGAAATAGGAAAGCCAGACAGCAACCCTCCTCAAAATCCTCCCCTTACCACCTCCCTCTTCTGCCCTTCAGCCCCCACTCCCCCAGACCCCCAAGGTAAAGAGAAAATTCCCCCTCACCCTTCTGTAGAAGCCATGGTCTTGGGAATTCCCCCTTCCTCTTCGGAAGAATCCAAAGGGCACTGTGTGTGTGTGTGTGTGTGTGTGTGCGCGCGCGCGCTTGCTTAGAAAGGATTCTTCTTCCCTCCCTCCCCCCTTTCTTTCTCTCTGTCCCCGGCCTCCCCCCTTCTGGATAAGCCCCTTAGTGTCTAAAGAGCAGCATAAGGTTCCCCGGGGCTGGAAGCCGCGGCCACGCTCGCGAACCTGGATTCCGGACTCTCGCGGACGCTCCGAACCAGCCCCGCCTCCCGGAGGCTTCAGCACCAGCCACAGAGGTAGCCCGGCGAGGCTGGACTTCTGCCTGGGGTTTCCTGCGGGGAGCTCCGGGGCGCCGGGAGAGCTCAGGCTCCGCTACCTGGGATTTCTCTCCCCCGGAGGGAGGGCTGCTGCCGCTGCCGCCGCCGCCGCCGCCGCTCGTGCTGCTGCCGCTGCCGCTGCTGCTGGCGGTGGTGATGCTGCCGCTGCTGCTGGCAAGGGGGTGGGGTGGCAAGCGGGTGTGTGGGTGTCTGTTGTGTGCGCCGGGGAAGTGGGGGAGGGGGGCTGACTTCACACTGACATGGTGTTGGCTGAGGCTGGATTGGAAGGTTTTAGCCCTCGGAGCCGTGGATTTGCAGTCTATCCCTCTCTATTTTAGTCAAGGGCTGACATCACCGGCGGCGCTGCCTGTCGTTACTCCTTTAAATCCCCCCTCCCGCAAGTCCAGCTACGCCCCCATCTTCTTTGCTACCCCCCGGCTCTCTACCCCCAGCCTCTCACAATGAAGAAAGAAATAAAGCTCCAGCTCAGGACTCCTTAGCCGTGACCCCCGGCCAATTCCCAGGTGAATAAATGGGATCTCTATTGTTCCCTGCTCCAGCTCTCGCGACCCTCCCCCTAGGTCCTTTCGGGGAGTCAGGAGAAGAGGTCTCGAAGAAGACCTGCACACACCCCGTGTCCCATAGCCCGGACCCGCTCTTGGCGGACCACTTCTCCGCTACGGTTCTTTCTAATTATTATTTGCATTAAAAAAAAAAAAAAAAAAAAAAAAGGCATCCCTCCCATTCCCTTGTTTGGGGACCTCGTTTTTCTTTTTGAGAATCTCATCCCGGCAGGTTTTCTTAGCCCGGGCTTTCTCCACTCCATCCCCACCTGCCCACTGATCCTAGAACCCGGGTATCCTCGGAGACAGGGAAGCGCCAGAGCGCAATGGGAATGCCACACGGATGGAGAAGCTACTTCAGTGAGCCTTTTCTCTTTTAACACTCTGGAGCTAACAAACTCCCTCTCTCTTGTTCCTTTCCACTCCGTCCTGAGGACTAGCTCACAAAGCTTAAAAAAAAAAAAAAAGGACTGAAGGAAGTGAGGATGGAAAAAGAAATGGAGGGAGGAAAGGAGGAAGGGAGAAAAGAAGGAAGGAAGGAAAGAGGGAGGGAAGGAAAGAAAGGAAGGAAGGAAGGAAGGAAGGAAGGAAGGAAGGAAGGAAGAAGAAAGAAAGAAAGAAAGAAAGAAAGAAAGAAAGAAAGAAAGAAAGAAAGAAAGAAAGAAAGAAAGAAAGAAAGAGAGGAAGATGGATAGAAGGAAGAAAACAAAGGAAAGAAGGAAGGGTAGGAAGAAAGAAAGAAGAAAGGGTAGGAAAAAAGAAAGAAGAAAGGGTAGGAAGAAAGAGAAAAAAGAGAGAGAAAAAGAAAGAGGAAGGAAGGAAGGAAGGAAGAAGAAAAGAAAGAAAGAAAAAAGAAAATAAGGAAGAAAGAGAGGAAGGAAGGAACTAGGGAAGCAGCAGGAGCCTAGAGTCTTTCACAAAAGGAGAGAACCGGGTAATCCTGGGCTGGAAAGGGGGAGGGGGTGGGGGACGGCAGGTTGAATGACAGCTGTCAGGCTAAGCTGCCATGAGAAACCTCAGGGGAAATCGATGAACCGCGATTGGTGCTCGCGGGTAGGTGGGCGCAGGGAACCAGAGAAACCAGAAGCAAGGGCAGAAGGGAGTGGGAGAGCGAGCTGGGAAACAGCCCAGACAGAAAATCCTACAAGCTGCTGAAGCCCACTAATCTAAAGGAGCGGGCTGCCTCCGCCGCCGCCACTGCCACGGACGAGGCTCTCTCCTCAAACCGAATAAATTGCCCGTCTTCAATTATTCATGGGGATTAATATTCATGAACCTCTGGGGAGAGGGGGCATAATTTTTTAAATAAGGGAACTCGAAAGGGGTCGGGGGTCGAGCTCTCAGCAGAGATCTGAGTCTTGGCGGCGGGAGTGTGTATGTGTGTGCGTGCGTGACTGTGTATGTGTGGTGTGTGTGTGTGTGTGTGTGTGTGTGTGTGTGTGTGTGTGTGTGTTTGTGCGCGCGCGCGCAGGAGTAATCCCTCAGATTCCCATCTTCAAAGCCCTGAGGGCAAAAGAGGGAAGACAGATGGGCTAACTAGCAAATACGGGTTCTTCCTTCTGAAGGTTGGCTTTTCGTGATCTTTGGCACCCAGAGGATGCCAGAAGGAGAAGGGACCTCCGAGCTTTTCTGCGATCGCCTCTTACACAGTTCCAAACAACTGAGGACCACTTGGGGATGTCTTCTTTGTCACTCTTATTACAGAAGTCTCCCCCCGGAACATTTCACGCTGTGGTTCAAACAATGTTTAAGATCACTAATGTCTTTTCTCCTTTCCATGTGTCATCTTTCTTGGAAACTGGACAGGGAAGGAGAGGGGAGTGGGGGTGGTTGGGAAATCTCTGTTTAGCTCTTTAACTGGTCCCCAAACGCCATAGGGGGATCTACCAGCACTGTTCTTTTATTTGGTAGCTGCCCTCACTCCTAGGCGAAGCAGCTTAGTGAGAGCGGTTTGTAGTTGGGGTTTTCCACAATATCTCCCCCACCCCTCCCCGTGTTCCCCATCTTCCTGTGCTGAGAACAGAAGCTGGAGGTGGAGGGGTGGGGGGTGGTCATCCCATCTGCTAATCCTGAAGCTTTGCTGACCTCTATTGGAGATAAAAGAAATCAGTACCCGAACGGGCAGAAGTGGGAGAGGGAAGTGAAGCGCCCCTTGCTCGGGGGAGACCGAGCACCAGTCTTAGTTAACCTGAGAAGGAATCCCGAGCTAAGTGGACGTGTTCAAGATGAGACTCCGAAAAGCGGTGGACTTCCTAATCGATTGGGAATCGTTTGCCTTGGGGAAGAGAGAGAGAGAGAGAGAGAGAGAGAGGTTTCATTTATAGAACACTTAAAGCTTTGTAGATTGTTTCAGTGTCACGTTTGAGTCTTACACCAGCTTGTCAGATAATTGTTTCAAATATTATTGTCTCCTTTTCACAGATGAAGAAACTGAGACGGAGAGAGGCCAAGTTTCACAGCTAACATCTGGTTGAAGTGAAATTCAAACGTTTTCCTGATCCTAGACACTAGTTCCCCTCCTCCAATCTCCCCCTCCCCACCCCATTCTCGATATTCCTCAGATATTTTTAAAAAAAATCTTTGCTGAAATAATTTTTTTCTTTTCATTTTCTTGTGTTAGATATTTTTTCTTAAGAGTATTTTAATGTTTAAAAACAAAAACAAAACAAAGAGTACTTTTCTACAATGGATTTATCCTTTGGAGGTACCTTTCTCTTCTCTCATTCTCATCATTCTCATTCTCTCTGTCTGTATCTGCCTCTCACTTCCTCTCCAATATCTCTGTCTCTGTCTCTCTATCTCTGTCTTTCCCTCTTCAATCTCTCTCTCTCTCTCTCTCTCTCTCTCTCTCTCTCTCTCTCATCTCTCATCTCTCTCTTTCTGTTTCTTCCTCTCCTATCTCTTTCTTCAATCTCTCTCTCTCTTTCCTTCTCTCTCCTTAAAATGCTATTTGTTATTATTATTTACAAAAAAACTTTCTTTAAAAACATATTAGCAGCTGGGGAGAAGGAGACCATCTGGATGGTCTCCCTCTAGCAAGACACACTTGAACAGAACTTTGACAGATAATTAGGGAATTTATATTAGTGAAAGGAGTTGCTATACTAGAAAGTCCTTACCTGAATAAATAGAGCCGATTGTGACTCAGATCATGAGTTTCTCATTGGAAAATTCAGACTTAAATTGAAGAAAGGGAAAACCACCAGACTGTACAGGTATGACTTAAATAAATAATGTTTCTTATGAATATGACATGGAAGCAATAAATAGATTTAAAGGATTAAATTTGGTAGTGTGCCTGAGGAACTATGGATAAAGGTATAAAATATTGTTTAGGACGCAGCAAAAAACCTCTTCTCTCCTCCCAAAAAAAAAGAAGAGCAAGAAGAAAAAAAGGCTGTCTGGTAAGATTTTGCAAATTACTGAGGAAAAAAGGAAAAGAAAAAATAAAGGAGAAAGGAAAAGATATATCCAAATGAATGGAGAATTGCAAAGAATGGGTAAGGAGAGATATTTTCTTAAACAAGCAATATAAAAAAAGATGAAAACAATATAATGAGAAGACAAGACATCTCTTTGAGAAAATTATAGACATCAAGGGAATGGTTTATGTAAAATGGACATGATAAAAGACAAAAATGTTAGGGACTTAATAGAAGCTGGAGAGATTAAGACATGGCAAAAATATCCAGAAGAACTGTACAAGAAAGATTTTAACATTCATAATCACAATCGTGTGGTAACTGAGGAGCAGCTAAGTGGTATAGTGGATGGAGTGCTAGACTTAACACTAGCAGGAAGTCAGGAAGATTCATCTCCACTAGTTCAAATTTGGCCTCAGTCACTTACTAGGTGTGTAACCCTGGACAAGTCACTTTGTCCTCTGTTTGCCTCTGTTTTTTCATCTGAAAAATGAACTGGAAAAGGAAATGGCAAATCACTTCAGTAACTTTGTCAAGAAAACCCCATATAAGGTCATAAAGAGTCATACATACTGAAAAAGGAAACATCACTACATCATGGCAGTTACTGATTTAGAGTAAGACATTCTGGCACATGAAGTCAAGTGGGTCCTACTACACATTGTTAACAATAAAGCTAGTGAAGGTGATGGAATTACAGAGGAGCTATTCAAAATTCTAAAAAACAATGATGTTAAAAGTGCTGCGCTCAATGTGCTAGCAAATTTGAAAAATTCAATAATGGCTATTAGAATGGAAAAGATCAGTTTATACCCCTATCTTAAAGAAATTCAATGTCAAGTTAAATTCCTGAACAATTGTACTCATTTCATACACCAGGAATTTTGTACTTAAGATTCTACAAGTTAGACTTCAGACTAGATAGACCAAGACCTACAAGAAGTACAGGTTCATTTTCAAAGAGGCAGAGGAACTAGAGACCAAATTGCCAATATTTCCTGAGTTATGGAGAAAGCCAAGTTGTTCCACTAAAAAAATCTACTGCTTCATTGACTACATTAAAGTCTTTGACTGCTTGGACCTCACAAAATGTGACAAGTCCTCAAGAGATGAGAGTACTAGATCATTTTTCTTGTCTCCTAAGGAATCTGTGCATACGTCAAGAGACAACTGTTAGAGCTAAACATGGAAAAACCAATTGGTTTAAGATTGAAAAAGCAGCATAATAAGGCATATTTATTATTTATTTTATTCATACGCATAATATACCATGTGAAATGCTAGACTAGATGAATCAAAAGCTAAAATTTAAAAAATATATATAAACAATTTCAGATATCCAGATCATAACACTCTAATGGAAGAAAGTGAATTAGAACTAAAAAGTCTCTTGATGAGGATAAAAGAGGAAAGTGTAGAATCTAATCATTTAAAAAAGCCCTTAAGATCATAACAGCTGGTCACATCAGTTTCTAGAAAATGGAGGCAAATTAAATAGAAGCAGCGCTAGATTTTATATTCTTGAGCTCGAAGACAATGACCATAGTCATGGAATTAAAGGATACTTTTTCCTTGGAAGGAAAGCTATGAAAAATCTGGATGGCATACTAAAAAATAGAGCCAAAACTTTGCCAACAAAGATCTTTCAAGTTAAAGCTATGGTTTTCCAGTGGCAATGATGACTATGAGTTGGGTTGTAAGGAAAGCTGAGCCCTGCATAATCAATGTATTTGAATTATGATGCTGGAAAAGCCTTTTGAGAGTTCCTTGAACAGCAAGGAGATCAAATCAGTCAATACTTAAATAAATTAATTCAGACTACTCATTGGAAGAAAAAATCCTGATGCAGAAACTTAAAAATTTGGCTACATAATGAGAAGGCAGCACACATTGGAAAAGACCTTGGTTCCGAGAACGATTGAAGGTGAAAGGAGAAGGGGGTGGGAGAGGATAAGATGGATAGATAGTGTCATGGAAGCAATGAGCATGAACTTGGACACACTTTGGGAGATAATGGGGAATAGAGAGGCATGGTATATAATGGTCCAAGGGATCTTGACCAGTTGGATATGACTGAATAAATAAACAACAAATCTGAATGAGAGGTTCCGACTACAGAGTTTCTTCTCTCTTCAAAAAAAAAAAATCTCGGGAGGAAATTGTTAATATTTCCTATTAAACTTAAAACTGTGTCCTGAATACATTTTCAAGGACCTGATTGCTAAATATTTACCAGTACTGCTGAACTCAGAAAACATTTAATCCATGCCCTCTTCTCTCTCATCCCAGAGAGAAGAGACTCAATCTGCATTATACAGGGAATAGATAGAAGATCTGGAACTCAAAACCCAGGTCCTCCAGTTCAGATTCAGGGCTCTTACTCCTAACTACATTGTCTCAAGTTTAGGGTAGAAGAGAAGGGAATTTGGCATATTGTAGGTCTTTATTTTCATTGTGTGTTATGCTCTTTAGAAAATGCCCTGGATTGGGAGAGTTCTTGTGTCCAAACATGTTTGTCCATTCAAATTAGCTAGTTCACCTTCTGAGTCTCAATTTCCTCTTTTATAAACCCAACTTCTTACTGAATGCCCAAAGAAAACAAAAATGAAGGGAGGAACTATTTCAGTTTATCCTTGGATCATTAACGACATATTCTTGCTGTGGTCTTTATTCTGTAGTAAATGTACACAGTATACATTTAACAAAGTGTTTATTGAACTGACTTAAATCAGAAAAAAAAATGGATTTTAAGCCATCAAGTTGGCAGTGGAGAGAGTGATGGATTGGGAATCAGAAGAACTGAGTTCAAATCCTACATCAGATATCTATTAACTGGGTGATCTTTGGCAAGCCATGGGACCTTTCTCAGTATGAATTCCTCATTTGTAAAATGTGGGCAATAGCAACCAAAGTCACAGAGTTGTTTTGAGGATCAAATGAGATCATCTATGTAAAGTTATTTATATACCACTTAAAAGTAAGCTATATTTTGTAATTTTGTGCTCAGTTTTTTTTTTCTTTCAAAAGCTAAGCTATTGTTAAATCTGTTATACTTTTTTCTTATATTTTATTTTTAAAAGATGCATTTGGGTTGAGGGAAGGCAAGGGAATGAAAGAATAGCCTACCTTCCATCTACCACGTTTAGATGCTGCCTTCATTCCAAGTACCCTCTGAGGCATTTCCACATTTTAACTTTGCAAAATTCAGTGCCCATATGCCTTTGATTTGTGCTATAAAAGTTACAGCGTCAAAAGTGTGGAGGATTTATTTTACCTTTTTCTATTATTTGCTAAGATTTCTGTTCTGAATAAAAGCTGCCTCCATCCTTCTCTGGCTGTAAGTAAATGTTTCTAATTGTAAGGCACCCTTCTTCAGTGATATGAATAATCATAAATTGTAATCCCCCAATAGGGTCATCAAGCCTGCATGAAGATAAGCCCCCCAATTCATTACAATCTCCTTATCAAGAGACAAAAATCTATGTTAAGTAAGCATAGAACATAGAAAAGAAGAAAAAAGGGGGGCAGAGTATTTAAATAAAAAATAAAACAGAGAATTTTAATTTATCTGAATCCTTCCTTTATCGATATCCAGAATTTGAGAAATTCCAGGCTATAGATAGAAAACTACCAAAGATAGGCAATCAAATCCCAAATAACACTACACCAAACTTTATGAACTTGACCCTATTTGTCCCATCAAATGACCCCATCAAATCCCCATTTGATTTTTTTAAATCAATATCTCCAGAGACCCTTGTCAGTCCCCTCCTAGTACTCAGGAGTTCATCATAGTCAGAGATTTTACCTGTAGTTTATCAAGAACAGAGGACAAATGAACTCCATAAAAAATATGAATCAAACCAACAACCAATTGACTTCAGGAAATTTTTAAAAGGGATTATTAGTGAACAAATTGAGTCACTTTCAAGGAAGGCCAATAGGAGTCTTGGAGCCATGTTATTTTTAGAATGTTTAAGAAAAGGAAAGAACTTAAGGGAGAGGATAGGAGAGAAGGAAAGCGAGGGAAAGAAGGAAAGAGAGACAGGGCAAAGGTAGGGGGTAAAGGGAGAAGAGGGAAAGATGGGAAGGAGAAGGGGGAAAAGTAGATAGATATGGAGAGACAAAGACATACAGAGAAACAGAGAGGAGACAGAGAGGGAGAGAAAGGTAGATTAAAGGAAAGGAATGGAGGAAGGAAAGAAGAGAGAGACAGGCAGAGATAAAGACAGAGATAGACAGAGACAGAAAGGTAAAGAGAGAGGAGGGAGGAAGGAAGGAAGGAGGATGGGGGAAAGAGAGAGACAGAGAGAGAGAGAGAAAGAAAGAGAGACAGAAACAGATAGACACACAGAGAAATGGAGAGCTTTTAATAAGGATTGACTATATTCTAGGCACTGAGCTAAGACCTGGGAATACAAATACTGGCAAGAGTAATACAGTCCTTGCCTTCAAAGAGCTTACATTCTAATAAGGGAAAACAATACAGAAAAGAGAGGGAGTGGAATGGTGCAGAAAAAAAGTAGAAAAATAAGCCAAAGAGTCTGCAGGAGGTGAGTGGGGTTAGAAATGAGCATGGCTGTGATGGGAACTTCCTCAAATGGGAGCTCTAGGGAGGAATGGAGGAGCACAAGCATTGCCAGGATGAGAAAGCTGGGAGAACAGAGTTGAAGAAATAGTTCATCGAGTCATAGACTGAACCAAGTGGGAAGGGAGCATCAATACAAACTCCTGGGAGGACTGTCTTTCAATACTTAAAGGAAGGAGACTTATTCAATGCTGGTGCAGAAGACAAAACTAGGACCTAAAGTTGAAAGAGCTTGGGATAATGTAAAACAGACAAACAATCCAAAACAATAAGAATCAGAGCCATCCTGCAGATGTCCAGGCTGCCTCAGGAAGTAATTAATGTCTTTTGGAACATTGGAGAGATTCAGAGATGAATGGCAATCTGTCAAGAGTGATCAAGAAGATCGTAGATTTTCATTTGGATGGCATTTTAGAGACCATTCAGTAAAATCTCTCTCATTTTACACATGAGAAAACTGAGATTACACATGAGAAAAACGCATCTGATCCATGTCTGATGCAAAATTTGAAAGCCGGTTTTCCAAGTCCAGTGGACTCTCCATGATGCTCTTAGGAAGGATTAGCCTCCAAGCAGAATTAAGCCTAGATGAAATTTGAATTCTAAATGTCCTCCTCAAGATATTACAAGAGTAGAGAAGGATTTGTGGTTCCATTAGCATAGGGAACAACATGGTGCTGTGGGGGCAAAATTAATTTTGAGTCCAAAGTCCTGAGTTCAAACCCTGTCTCTCTATTTCCTACTCATGTGACCAAGACAATTGTTTTTTCCAACATTAATTTTATCTGTTATAAAACTGGGGGGGGGTTGACTAATTCAGCAGTTTTTAACACATGTGTGTGAGATAGATGCAATGGCAATCTAGTGATGTCCAGAGTCCCCTTCTTAGAATCATATTTTTAATTTTTTTCTGAGGCAATTGGGGTTAAGTGACTTGCCCAGGATCACACAGCTAGGAAGTGTTAAGTGTCTGAGACCAGATTTGAACTTAGGTCCTGACTTTAGGGCTAGTGCTCCATCCACTGTGCCACCTAGCTGCCTCCAGAATCATATTTTTAAATGCAATATAATATCCATAAGCTTTCAGAGAAAACCACTTAGGTTGAATACAGTTAGAATGTTTTAAAAAATGACAATTTCAGAGACCTTCTGAAGTTGATCGGTGGCTCACAGGTTAAGAACTTCCATACTTGATGATCACTGTTGGTCATTCCTGTTGGAATACAGGAGTTCTTAGCAAGAACTCCTCGACTGAGCATGTCTCTTTCAGAAGCAGATATCAAATAGGTAAGTCTCAGGAAGTTTTTCCAAGTCTCAGAAGGGTTAAATAAATTGTTTTTAGAATTTCATTCAAGGTCTTGACTCAAAGGGTAGAAGAACCCTTCTCTACTGTGCATAATACATTGTCTCAGACTGTAGGAGGAATAAAAAATTAAGAATAAAAAAAAATGAATGATATATATGGTGAAATCATTCCCTATATTTTTTACTCATACATTGCCTTGGTTGTCCTTTTTATACTATACATTGGTTGTCATATAGTCAAGTAATTTGTACATTCCTAATATAGAAATAAAACCATATATAGAATATATAGAATAATATAGAAATAAAACCCCATAAAAGGCTGATAAATAATCCCATTACTCACAGAAGTAACAACAGTGAAGAAATGTTTCTGTGGTCAAAGTTTATCAGGAAAAAGTAGCCTGGGGAACAGAATAGCAGCCAAGTGAACAGAGGGGTCATATCCCATGGGGACCATTTTCAGATCATCATGCAATGTTAGAGAACTATTTGCTTAACCCATTTTTATGCTGAACGCATTGAAACATTTTCTTTTCTGCTTTCTAGAATTAAAATCCTTTTGTTGGACCCTAACTTTGTTATTTATTATTGATATGAGAGATACTTGCCTTGGGCAAGTAAAATACTAGTTTCAGTTTCCTTATCTATGAAAAAAAATAAATGCAATAATCTCTGAAGTCCCTTCTCCTCCAAAATTCTATTATTGTTTTGTGTCTCTGAGGCTTAGAAACAAGGATTCCCCAGCATCAGGTCATTAGATGGTCTCCCAAAGATTCTCCATTTTTAAAAAAGTCAGGGTAGAAGAATGAATAGAGAGGAGGAGGAAAGGGGAGGGAAACTTGGAGGATTTGGGAATTGTGAAGAAAGCCATAACTTGAATTTGGGGAGGACAGGACACAGTCAAACAAAGGAGATAAAAAAAAGGAATTGTGGGAGTCAAAGAAATGGACAGGAGAGAAGGACGACTTAATTGTTATTTTAGCATCCTCAGTGTCTACTACATAGTGAGAGGCTAATCAGTGCTTGTTGAGTAATAGTGTTACTAATAATGAAGTGGAAAGAGTAGAGGTTCAAGAGTCAGAGGACTTCTTTTTCTAATTGTGTGTGATTTTAGACAAATCAATTGACTCTTCTTGCTTCTGATAGATACTAGATGTTTAAGACACACGTACATATCTATATCTTTACATGGCATCTGTGATTTTTCTATAAGTGTGATTGGAAAGATATTTTTAGGCTCAAACCTGAATTGAGAATTTCTGCATAAAGAACAGGTTGTTGTTTCACAAATCTTTTTTAACAAGTGGAAAACCTGAAAATGCTTAGAGTTTTGGTCCTAAATATATTGACTGTTGAATTTTAATTAAAGGAGTGAGGACTCTGCTTATCAAGACGTAATCAAGGGTGGGAAGATGACACCTGAACTGAAATGAGCTGTGAATTGTCCATTCAATCTTTGCATGGATGTCAGCACTTTCCCCTCTCAAATCTCTCTCTCTCTCTCTCTCTCTCTCTCTCTCTCTCTCTCTATATATATATATATATTATATATATATATAAAAATATGACAGGTAGAACAGATGGTAAAAAGAAGTAGAAGTAGATGACAGAGATAAGTGATGGATGATAGGATAGATGATGAAGACATATGATAGAGATAGGTGGATCATTGATGGAAAGAGCTACAGATAGATGATAGATAGGTAGGTGATGATCATATAGAAATAGGTATATCTGATAAATATATTGACAGTTAATAGATGGAGAATTGATAGATTATAGATGAGAGAGAGAGAGAGAGAGAGAGAGAAAGACAGAGAGACAGAGAGACAGAGTCAGAGAGACAGAGACAGAGAGATTGAGTGCAAACATTTTAAGCACTTCCTATGTGCTAGGCACTGTGCTAAGTGCTAGGGAAAATAAATGCAAGCAACTAAATGATCCCTGTCCTCAAGGAGCTTACATTCTTGTGAGAAAAGACAATAAAGAAGGGCTGAAAAAGGGTTGATAACCAGAGTGTAGATATCTGAGAAATGCCATGGTGGAAGATGAGAGAGCAAAAGCTTTAGGTCCCAGGAGCAGAATCTAGTCTTCCATCAGACACAAGTGGAAACAGCTTGATGTAGAGATGACCAGGAAGGGGTTCTAGAAATAGAAGTGAACCTGAGGACCTCTGAGTATAACTTTCTCATTTTATTGAGTCCCAAAGTTCACTCATAAAGGTAAGAAGTAAAGCCAAGATTTAGAAATCACTTTCTTGGGCTTAAGATAGGAGAAAAACTTTTAAAAAGTAATTTATATTATCAGTCACTAAAAGTTCACTCCTCAGTGCTAATTTCCCCCCATATTTCTACTTACAACTGTATCATTCCCTGAAAGGTACTCCCAGCAGTCCTGTCCTTATATGGTTGAATAAAAAAATTTTTCCCTCCCATGGGTACTGAAGAAGCGTATCCCAATTCTCTCTCAAACCTTAGAGTCTAGCAGATATCCCAAATGATCCATACATCAGTGATTGCCAGGGTATGAAGCAGGAAGGAGAAAAAGAACACTTTTTCCTTTTGAGGGAAATGTTTTGCCATAGCGAATCCCTGATCCCCGTAGGGATGATGTAGAAGGCAAAATGATCCTAAAGCTCACCAAGACAGTGAGCCCAGCAAGTACAAATCATGGTTCATTTATTTCTCATAATCTGCTCTTTATTATATCATTGCTAGCATTTACTATTACATCTTTTCCAAATTAATCTCAAATTATTTCCTATGAAGCTATAAGAAGAGGCTTGGAGAGGGAGGATAGCCTTAGAGTACATTTCAAAAATATAGCCCTCTTTCCCTTTGAAAGCAGAAAATGGGAAGTGAGAATAGAAAACCGGCCCCAGAGACAGGATGATCTGTGTCCTGACAGTCCAGTTTCTGACATATACTGGCTATCTGACTGACCTTACTTATTCCCAGAGACAACTCTTGAAGGCTAAGTTGAAGAATCTGCATTGGTAGAAGTTCCTCACCAGGGACCGCTGTCCTCAGCTTTGTTAATTTTTAGTAACTGAAAAACTAATGCTCTTTGTACCCTCTAAATTCAGCATTCTGAGGACAAAACATGCTCTACCTTAGTTGTGTATATCAAATTAAAAGGAGAAAAGCGAAAAAAAAAAAACACCCAGATCAGGAGGAACAGATTAGAAAGTGACAGATTGTTATAAGTAACAGCAATGAACTGGAAGGTTTTCCAGTCACATTTTAGAATTCATTTATGGGTGCCCTAATATGGTTTCCTTTTGTGGCTTCCTCTTTCAGTTAAACACCTATAACTCAGGTGTAGCAACTGAGGATTTTTACCCAAGCACAGAATTTAAAGTGTGTTACCTCAACAACGATACTGTTTGAGGATGTATTCTGATGGAAGTGGATCTCTTCAATAAAGAGAGCTAATTCAGTCTCAATTGATCAAAGATGGGCAGAAGCAGCTACACCCAAAGAAAGAACATTGGGAGATGAATATAAACTGCTTGCATTTTTGCTTTTCTTCCTGGATTATTTATACCTTCTGAATTCAATTCTCCCTGTGCAACAAGAAAACTGTTCCGTTCTGCACACGTATATTGCATCCAGGAAATACTGTAACCTATTCAATATGTAAAGGATTGCTTGCCATCTGGGGGAGGGGAAAAATCAGAACAGAAGTGAATGCAAGGGATAATGTTGTAAAAAATTACCCTGGCATGAGTTCTATCAATAAAAAGTTATTAAAAAAAAAGAATTTAAAGTGTATGAGGATCATATCTTCTTTGGAACTAGAAGCAAACAAGCTTAAGATCTAGTTAGCAAGAAGTCTTTATTTCAATCAGATGACAATTGGGGGCAAGATCCTCTCTGACTAGTAAGATGCTCCCCTCTGCCTTTTCTACCTATCTAGCTACCTACCCAGTAGGATCTCATGTAAGTATCATGGTGTTTCAATCTCTCCCTACCACACACTGACCTTTTTTCTTCCCTACTCTAGGCACGAGTCACACACTTCAATCAGGCGCCAGACCTCCTATTTATAGTTCTCTGTACTCCTTTGCCCAAGTAATGCATATTTTGTCTTGTTTGGTTAGTAAACCCCCTTGCCTTTAACAGACTTTTTTTTTTTTTTTTTTTTGCTTAGAAACCATGAGCAAATTCAAGATTTTTTTCCCCCAGGAACTGAATCTCTTAATACCTTCCATCTGAAAATAAAATATCTAAATTACAGACCCCCACAAAGGATCTTTATCTGAACATTTCTCCCTATCAAATCGAATCCACAAGGCCTTGAATGAATATTATTGTGAACTAGAATATAAATGTGAAGTGGGCCCCCCAAACCAGTCCTTGAGACTATCCTCCAATGCTAAGCTCTGGCAGCACATCTGGCCAGTAGCTCTGCCAAAGAAAGCAAGTCTTCCTTCCAGAAAAAGCACAAAACCCCCACAAATTGCTACCAAACAATTCTGAAATGTCCTCATCTTCTTAATAGACGGACAGATATAAACTTTCACCAACCCTGGGGACCCAAATTATTTCACTGGAGATTTTCACAGGATATTATAAAGGAAAAAGAAAGTTTAAATGACAGGAAAGACACAGGAGAGAGTTTTCTGGCTTCTTAGATTGTCTGTGAAAGATAAAATAAGATAATGGATGTCAAGATGAGGCTTCATAATCATTAGACTTACCCAGATTTATCATTTCACTAAAAATGACACTATCTTTATTTTTATTCAGGTTAAAGTGGCAAATTTTGAAAATACACCCTCAGAACACTAATGAGGAGCATGTCTCTGACTGATAGCTCCGCAGTGGCCAGTCATGTTAGGAAAATTCCTGGAAGTGTATTGTGTTTTCTAAATGGTTGGCCATGTTGTTAGTAGTCCAGAATAAATCTTTGCTCTCATCAGTGACCATTTTCTCCAATGGTGCAGATCACTGTTATCCCTGCTATCAAAAGCTGAGTAACTCTAATTCAAGTCCTCCCATAAATTCTATAACCTGTTGGAGATGGGCAGAACCTTTATACCTTTTTACATTAATTGACATGACTATCAATTTGACCTGCATCTTTCAAATCCACCTGAACCACTCCGTTGGGATTTTTCTGAGACCACTGAAATAGTTTTCTCATTGATCTCACTGCTTTGGATCATATTCCTCTCTAAAACCATATCATTTCTTATTAACCTTCAAAAGGACCATTTGCCTCTTTGTTAAATTCTTTTTTAAAAGTTGGGGCAGTGAAGTTCAAGATTGTGGAGTGTTAGTACTTTGTTTTTCTTTTTTGGTTTTTGATGGAGATGAATGAGCTCATTTGATTAAAAATTAAATCCCACTATCTTGCCTGAACACCCAAGTATTCTGGAAACAAATAACTGTCTAGAAGGGAGGTGGGGTATTCTAAAAATGGCTAACTAGTAGATAAAATTGAAAGGATTTGTGAGATAATGAATTCACCTAAACCACACCATCCTAGATAGTTTTACTCTTGTTTTTGATCTGACTTTATCATGAAGTCCTTGCTACAGTCTAAAAACTGGTTGCTAGATAGCATAATTTTTAGGTTAGCTTTGTCACTATTTCCTATTAATTTTCATTTGCTAATTTTTCTCTTTTGACTCTGGGAAAAGTGGAAGCAAAATGTTCATTGAAATATTGTTAGGGGAATGGGGATGATTTGAACATCAATGATAATTCTCCCAGAATATAATTTTCTTACCTCAGCATGAACTTGTAATCATTCTATGTATTTGTATATGTTGCTAGGATTTAGATTATATAAACAAGATTTCTCTGTGTTTATAATGTTTTAAATAAATTATGTAAATACCATGCTCAAAAAAATGTACTTGGGCCAGCAACTTCACCTGAGAAGTCAGATCTATCCTGGGTATTCCAATTTGTTCCAAACCCAAAGCTTGGTGTGGGCCATTTATATGAGATGAGATGGGGAAAAATTAAACTTTTATCAAGATACTAGACATTAGGGATATAAATAGAAAAGTAAGACAGTTCGCTCTCTCAAAAGACTCCAACTAATTGGAGTAGACAAGAAATACAGGAGAGTTTGGCCACAGCACAAGTTTCTGGTGATAATAATCCCAGAATCAATTAGGTGACTGTGTTGAGAAGGGGCACTCTGTGTGAGTGAAGGATTAAACAGGGGATTGAGGAGAGTTCCTATCGGGTGAACTGTTGTGAGAAAAGCAGTTTGGAAATCTTTAAGGACTAATTGTCTGGTGAAATATGGTGAATTTTGAGTAATTGAGATTCAAGGTGAGAACTCTGGGAAACGGAAGAGTCCCATCTCAGGATAATTAAGGGATATAAATTGAGATCTAGATGGGACCTCTCAGTCCAGTTAGTCCAACCTCTTCATCTTTCAGTTGAGGAAACTGAGGCCTTATGAAATTAAATGGTTTAACTTGGCTAATGAATGGATATCATAAAATTTGAAACAGGTGTCTGATCCCGGAACCAGTGCTTTTCCCATTGAATCATTCTTCCACAAAGATAGTTAAATCAAAAGCCACAAGGTATTTGTGAATTTATGCTGGAGCTACCAGTTTTTATGCTCATGTGATGAACAAAGAGACAAAGAGAAACCAGCATGTTGAATAAATATTCAAGATATAGTGGTTTGGTAGGTTCAAATGCCAACCCTCATTTTATTAAAGTGTTTACAGCAGCTCAGGAAGGGAAAAGAATACATCATATGGCATCAATGCACATGAAAGCATGCACCAGGACCAGCACTTGTACAAGAAGTTCTCACTCCCAGATTGGGAACTTGGGGATTTTGTAGGTAAAGCAAAAGCCTCAGGGATGCTTGTCCCTATTCTCCCTTGATTCCCTTTGTCAACTCAGTGCAGCTTATTCTCCACTTCTGATCTGAGCATGCTGACCAAAACCCAGAATCCAGCCCGGAAAATGGGAAAGGCTACCATGATGATTTCCTAGGGATTTGTTAGTCTTTTCTTTGCCCCTTTATTCAAACTGGGTGGGCCCCTTTTGGACTTACAAGAGGCTATAATGATGTCACATATGATGAAATGAGATGATAGTAAGTTAGAATGTAAGCTCCTTGAGGGTTGTATTCCTAATACCTAGCACAATGCCCTGCACATAATAAGTACTTTATAAATGCTTGTTGATTGGTTGGTAGAGATCACACATTCTTTGAAGTAATGAAGCTCATATAAACACAAGTTGTCCATGAGATTTCTTCAGTATGCAATTCCTGAATGGAGCTGTAATATCATCGACATGGGCACCGAGGGTCTAGCTATCAACCCACCCTTACCCCTTTAGCCCATGTTACTATTGTCTTATCTACTGTCTCATCCATCAATCCTCAAAGGATCTGCTGAGTGCACCGAAGGTCTTCCCTTATGTTTCTCAAAATTCCACGAGCATCAATGCAGTCCTCAGATGGTCCAGCTCTTCTTCCTCCCTCTCACAGCTTCCCTGTCTCTTTTACTGATTCCATATTCTTGGATACCTTTCTTGCCAATTATTGTCATTCATTTCCTTTAAGTCATCCATAATGGAGACTACAGTCTTCAATGTTTCACAGTCCTAGTGTTTAAAGGATGTTCTTGTGTGTCAGGGAGAAGGCTGATATCATCAAAGTGTTGTATGGTTTCCCAAATGCTGCCCAAGTTGTTCTTTTCTTCCTTTTCAGTTGTGAGCCTAGCCCATGATCTAAACACAGGATTCATATAAAACACAGGTACTAAAAGGCCAGCTCAATGGGCTGCCCACCTAACTGTAAGTTATAGCCTGGGCAGACATACCTAGAGACCCTTTTAAATATTCAGTCCAATCCATTCGTAATTAAGGAAGCCTCATAGGTACTCCTGCCTCTGCTAAATCCCAGTTGGGGCTTGTTGCTAGTGCTAGGTTCTTAGGCACACTTGGGTTTATGAGCAAATGAGAGAAAATCTTCAAAACAATATCCTCTCCCTGGATACACTTTTATTTTCTTTCAATTTCTCTCTCTCTCTCTCTTTCTTTCTTTTCCTTCCTTCCCTTTGCTTCCCTCCTTCCTTCCTTCCTTCCTTCCTTCCTTCCTTCCTTCCTTCCTTCCTTCCTTCCTTCCTTCCTTTCTTCCTTCCTTTCTCATTTTCACACACAAATATATGCATGCACACACTTTTATATACACAATAGAAACTATTTTACAGAAATAGGCCTTATTTCATATTTTTCTCAATCCAGTCTTTAAAGGGCAGCACTTTTGTATAGGCAGTATAGAGCTTGAGGCTACAAGTCTTGTCGTAGCCCCAGCTCACCAGTCCCATCAGGTGCCAGCTTGGTTCGAGGGAAGCTTTCCCAGGCAGAGATACAGCCGCAATGCCACCTGTCTCGGCAGGGCAGATATTGGAGGGAACCGTCGGGTCCTGCTGGGCACAGAACATGTTGTCTGTGATGCTGACCTGGATCCCATGGTCCTCATACTGTTGCTCACACAGTAGAGAGTCCACCACCTTCACAACCCCTGAGCGGAGGGAGTCGTTCTTAAAACCGGGGGCCCTCACATCAGCAAGAATTTTCCAGCCTGTGATTGTGATTTGGGTCTCCTCGCTGGAGGTGCTAAAGTCCCGAAGCGCTGCCAGGCAGATGGGCTGCACCCTGCTGCTAATTCGAGCTTTATCAAGGAGCTTTACAACAGCAATATCAGAGTCGAGCAGGATAGGATCGTAGTTGGGATGAACAATGATGGCAGAGATCTAAGAGAGGGAAAAAAAAGATATAGGATTTACAGCCTCTACACCAGAATTCCAACTTAGACTCAGGTTGTATGATCCAGGAATTCCCTAGTGGTTCTCAAATTTTTAATTTCAGTATCTTTATCCTTTAAAAATTATTGAGGATCTCTCCAAAGTGTTTTTGTTTATCTGGATTATATTTATAGACATTTACCATATTGGAAATAAAAACTATTTTTGAATTTGTAGACCCTCTAAAAGGGTTTCAGAGATCCCCAGGATTCTTTAGACCATACTTTGAGAACCATTGCCTTATACCAATGAAATACAAATCGAATTTATATTATTAATTGAATTTGAAACTGCATACTGTCTCACTGGTAGCAGCCACATTTCTGAGCCACAATTTTCTCTTCTATAAAGTGAAATTAAGAGTTGTCATGAGAATCATTATATAAAGAACATAAAATGCTTTGTAAACTTCTAAATGCTATAGATTCAGCCTATTATTAATAATGAAAGTTTGTTTTATGAATCAATATTATTGTTAATTTCATACTAATATGGTACAAAGTAGATAGAGAGCTACTCTCAAAGACTTTGTCTTGACTGATATCTTTTCACTGGACCCAGATGGTTCTGGAGGGAAAAGTGAGGCAGGTGACCTTGACCAGCCCTCCCTCATTTAAATCCAATTCACCTGCCTATCATGATCTCACCTCCCTGAAGGACAAACAATAACAGCCTCAAAGTCAGGAACACAAATTCAAATCCTATCTCTGACACTTACTGGGCCCATGACCCTCTTCACCTCAACTCTTACCCCCCCATCCAGTCATTTAAGTTCTTTAAGAAGTTCTCTAATATTATAAGATATAGAGAAGACAACTACCTCCCCTAGTAGTTTGGTGGTGAGTATTTCCCCTTCCAGGAATTCCCTATACCAGTGAAATCACATTCTATACCCTCTCTTTAACACCATCCCACCACATGCCCCGATGAAATCAGAGATCTGGACAAAAAAATAAATAAATAAAACACACTCATGGGGGCTACCCATGAAATTATCCCAGAAGGTTCCTCCATGAAACCTTCCCTTGCAATGATCATTCCCTTACACATCTGTCTTACTCATTTCTATCTTGTGCCATGTTTACCTTTTAATGTATATATCCTGTCTCCCCAGATAGACTAGGAACTGTTTCAGAGAAAATACTTCTTTGGTTCACAAGTACCAAGGACAATGATTTGTTTATATTAGCTATTGATCTGTAACTAGGAAGAAACAACTGAAGCTTCTTCCCAGGGTGCTAAAATATAAAGGGTTCTGAAAACATCATCTGGGTAGAACTTTCCCAGAACCACTTTGAGCTTGATGCTCTTGCCCAAGGCAGTGACAAAATCTGCAGCCATCACAATGGTCCTCTCATTTACTGGGGCTCCACTGCAAATCAGGAACCACGTGCCCTTGTGGAGGTTGCTATCCTGCAAACCATTGGTCTTCTTGTAGCTATGCAGATACCCTTCACAAATCACTCAGCACTCACCCCTAAACTCTGAAGGAACACAGGAACACAGAAACCACTGAGCCTTGAACCTGGTTATTAGATAAAATTGGAAGCTACCAGCATCCACTCTACTCCACCCTGCAGCCACACCTCAGGCCAGCTTGTATCTGGGCTTGACCTGCTCTGCTCCTTCTTCTCCAGTAAAAAGGGACTCTGTCCACAGATATAGGGATGCCTTTCTCTGCTCAAGAATGTCACACCCTAAAGTTTCTCCCTACCTATTGAATTTGTATTCTAAATTGAATTTAAAACTAAATATTGTTTCACTCGTAGCAGCCACAATTGAGGTTCCTCACTGTAAATAGAAAACAGATAGCTGAGGTAGCTAGATGGTATAATACATAGATTATTGGACTTAGAGTCGGGAAAAACTGAATTCAAATTCTGCCCTGACATTCATTACTTGGGCAAGATATTTAAACTTGTTCAGCCTCTATTTCCTTTTCAGTAAAATGGGGATCATAATACCACTTACTTCACAGGGTTATTTTGAGGATCAAATGAGATAAAATATTTTGTAAATCTTAAGCCACTACATAAATATTAGTTATTATCTAATTAGTTATAGGTGTTCCTTTGGGGAGGGGGAGGAGCTGGACTTATGATTTTAATGATTTAGGGAATTTCCAATAAGGATTAGGAAGAGTAGTTTAGGCAATTCCCAGTTTCCTTTGGCTAATCCAGATCTGTCTCTTCTCAGCAATGTGTAGTATTAAGACAGCTTCCTAGGACACAAACTATATAGCCCTCACACCTCAGAGGAAAGACTTGAACTTCCCATTCCATGATCCCATAATAGGGCTTAATAAATATTTGATAACAAAGACGTGTATTTCTAGAGTGTTTCTAATAATGAAATGGAAGGAGACTGATTCAGTGAGCTGTCCCAGCTAACAATATCCATTTTTATATCCCTTCCTGCTGAGCTACGCAGAGACCCTTCACAAACCCCTCATCACTCACCCGTAAACTCTGAAGAGTCTTCTCGTCCCGGTCATCATCTCGGTAGAACTTTCCCAGAACCACTTTGAGCTCGGCCGTCTTGATCAAGATGCTCTTGCCCAAGTCAGTGACACAATGGGCAGCCACCACAACGGTCCTCTCATTTACCAGAGCTCCACTGCAAATCAGGAACCACGTGCCCTTGTGGAGGCCACTATCCTGCAAACCGCTGGTCCTCCTGTAAATGGCCGCTTGCCATGGCCAACGGGTCCCTGTTGTCTTTGGAGCTGTCACATTCTCAATCTTCCCACAGACTAGGAGAGAAGTATTGGTTTCAGATCTACTACCCCTGAACATGGTGCATTCCACTATGGGAGTCAACCCAGAGAGTTCCCCTTTTAGGTTCTCTGGTGAGAAAACCTGGCGTTGCTGCTCACTTTGCTTTGGTTGGTCACTCTCCTCCTACACTTAAATTGGACCTCTACTGTCTACCTGGGCAGAAGCCTAGAAAGTTTGGTTTCTGAATATTTTAGGAAATATTAAAACTTCTGCCACTTGAAATCTCTAATTCCCTCCAACACTTCAATTTGTATGGGAAACTTCTCCTAATAACTTTATACTAATGAGTGAAAAATCATTTAATAAACATTATATAGTAAGCACTATATCAAGTATAAGTAATAGAGTAAAGAAAAAATGAGACAATCCCTTTCTTAAAGAACTCACATTCTAATGGGATGAACAATACACACACACACACACACACACACACACACACACACACACACATATGGTTACAAAATGAAGGATGGCTACCAAAGCCTAGGGGTTATTAAGGTGTTGATCAGACAGCAATGTTTAAGTGTATGGAGAATGTAGTGACAGAACAGATAGTGAAGCCTCTTATTAAAACTCTCCTTTAAATTGAATTTGTATATATTTCTCTTATGTATTTGTATTATTTTCGCCACCAATAAAATACAAATTCCTTGAAAAAAAAAAGGTCTGATTTGTTGTTGTTGTTGTTCGGTCTTTCCATCCCCATGTCTGCCCAATCCAGTGCTGAGAACAAGAAATTTAATAAATACTTATTGATAAATGTTGGTTGAACTGAGGTGACAGTGAAAGGTCTTAGGGAAGAGACTTCAACAAATAAAGATGAGATGAAAGAGAAAAGGAAAGTAGCCTATTTAAGACATAAATGACTATATGCAAAGACACAAAAAATAAAGGAAGGCTAGATGAGAAGAGGCTAAGGAGAATGGTCCAATTTCATGTGAAGAGGAGCAGGAAGAAATAGCTGAGCAATATGGGAAATCCAACATGGGAAGCATTATTTCTGGTAAGGGCTGAGGATAGGGATTTTCCTATTTTCCTTTAAAGGTGAGCACCTAACTCTATACCTGGTAGAAGCAAGGGACAGGGGAAAAACCTTCACCAATCTCTCCATGAGAAAGACAGGTACCAGTGGCCAACTCTGAAGCAACTCACTTGGGATACAGGAGGGTGCCCGCCCGCTCCACTTCCCGGTCTTTAAACAAGTCCTCCTGCTGCTCCCCAGGCGGCGGTAGAAGGGTGAGATGCACTCGTACTGGATCTGAGTGTGTAAGTGCACATACCCAGGGGACAGCTCCCCGAATGGAAGGGCCGGCTTCTTGGTTGGGTAGCTGTCCAGCTTCTGTTTGCTGAATGTCGAAGAGTAGAGCTGATGCAAAGGGGTCTCCCTGGGGATGACCAGAGAAACAACACAGCAAGAGACAGTCAACACTGCTTTTTCAGCACTGGCTCCCAAAGCCACATTTATAGCTAGAGGGTTTATTACTTACTGGAAGAAGGATCATAAGCTTAAAGGATCATAGAGTTAAAGCTGGAAGAGAGATTAGAGGTCATCAAATCAGACACCCTTTTTTTTTTTTTTTTTTTTTTTTTACAGATGAGGAAACTGAGGATTAAAGAGGTTAAGTGTCTAATCCAGGCAGCAAGTGTGAAGTGGAATTTGGATGCAGGTCTTTATGACTCCAAGTGTTCTATCCACCATACCACACTCCCTCAAGGACAATGAACGCAGACACACGTGTATATACCCACAGACAATATGTACATATACATTGGAAATGCAAAGGTATGATTATACCTGCATATATGGCATATATGTATGCACAAATGTGTACATGTACAGTAATATGCATATGGAATCCAGTGTCCCGGATTATAAAACTTCTCTATACCTCTCTCTTAATATCATTTCTGAAATGCCCTTTCTGGATGGCCTCCAATTGTTGGAATTACAGGGAAACAAGATAAAAGGCAGTTATTATCACTTGTTAACCAGAGATATGATAAACCAAAAATAAAAGTTAATTATGAAATTATACTGGAAGTGGGCGTCAGGGTGATTAATTCCCTCCAGTGGAAACTCAGACACATCCTTTCTCTAAATGTCATAATTGGACAATATTAGGAACAGATTTAAACTTAGTTGTGTTGGTACAGGAGCTTGATTAGACAATTAGTCGATGTAATTAGCACACCTCAGAGAATAGAACATCTCTTAAAGCATAGAGACAGAGAAAAATGCAAGCAGAGTGGAGAAATATATTCAATGAACCTTGAATTTGAAACATGCCAGGGGAACCCTTATGGGCTCTGCCTGGAACCGGGTCTCCATTACTAAGCATATACACATTTGAGAGATTTGTTAATATTGGTCATGGGAAGAAGCATCGTGATGGTGTATTTAAAATGCTGAACTTAAGGTCAAAAAGACATAGATTCAATCCTGGCTATGGTATTGACTAGCTCTATGACCATGGGCAAGTCACTTAATTATTCTGATCCTCAGCTTTCTCATATGTAAAACTGGGGGGTGGGGGGGGGTTGGACCACATAACTTCTAAAGTCCTTTCTTTGGACTTTGAAATGTAGATTCTTGATGATAAGGCTACCTTTACCACACTACCACTCTATTTGTATTATCAATGCAAGTTAAAACAACTCTGAGGTACCACCTCACATCTGTCAGATTGGCTAACAGGACAGAAAAGGAAAATGACAAATGCTGAGGGGAATGTGCAAAATGTTGATGGAGCTGTGAACTGGATCACAGTTTATTGCCCCTAGTTTAAAGAGAAAAGAAGTGAGCACTTAGTGCCTGAGACCTTTTCAGGGTCACAAAGCATGATCTCAAAGCCAGCATAAAAATCAGCATTCTGATCCTCCATGAAAATAATAGCACCCAATTGTCTGTCCGTTTGTGTGTGTGTATGTGTGTGTGTGTGTATATATATATATATATATATACACACACACACAATGTCCTATTGCTTAATAAGAGAACATTGCTCAGGGGTATGACCAGAAGAAAAGACCTAAATTTGGGCAAGGTTGGGAGAGGGGAAATTGCCAGTCCATTCAGTGATTGAGGATAGTTGGATTTTGACCTGAGGGATCATTTAATTCAACTTCATCTCTGTACTCATTGAGCTTTCAGTTTAGATCATGGAAATGCAGATCTTGAGTTATCTAATCCATTTCTCTCATTTTACAATCAAAGAAACTGAGGCTCAGAAAAGTTAAGTGGTTACCTTAGGGCTGTGAATGCAACTTATTGGTACAAATGACCTATTTTTGTTACCATACCCAGAATATCCTAAATAAGTTTAAGAACTATATCCTTTTGTTGCCATCTCTATTTAAGGGAAGAGACTCTAATTTCTGTCTCTGTATCCCCAGTATATAGATCAGTGCCTGATAGCATACAGCAGACACTTACAGGTTTGTTAAGTTTTTCTTGAAACATATAGACAAATAGAATCCCTATATCTAATAACTGGTTTTTGCTTTTATCACAGCAGCTCATTGGTATTTCTGGGTGACTAAGAAGTTGCCAAAGTAGAATTTTTATAGGATTATAGATTTAAAACTGGATGGAACATTAGAGGCCACCTAATTCCTTTTGTAGGTAAAAACACAGAATCAGAAGTGAAGTCACTTATCCAAAGTCACTGAACTCTTAAATGAAAGAGCTGGTACTTGAACTCAGAACTCCTTATTCTTTCTTTGTATTATACTGTGTTGTATCTTCTCCTAATGGGCAAAACTTCTGCTTTATTTAAGGGGAAAATCATGTTCCAGGCTAATCACGAAGTTCATGGGATCATAGTCTTGGAGACAGAAGAACATTAAAGGTTACCTAGTCCAATCTCTTTGCTTTGGAGATGAAAGATTGTAGGTAATCTCAGAAAGAAGACAATAGTATTGAGGGGGACCAGAAAAATCAAGGGGATTGGATATAAGCTGAAATTCAAAGGAAGTTTGAAAAACCAAGAGGCAGAGGTGAAAGAGAATATTGTAGATATGGGGGACATCAGTGAACAAAATGTAAGGTTTTTGAGTCCCACCCAACATGTTCCATATTATTTTACTCTGCTTCTTCCACCCTCCTGCCAACTCCTAAGTTCTTTGTGTGTTTATGTAGTTTTCAACATTCATTTTTGTAAGAGTTTGTGTTCCAAATTTTTCTCCTTCCTTCCTTTACCTCTCCTTTCCCCAAGAGAACAAGCAATCTGATATAGGTTAAATATATGCAATCCTTTAAAACATATTTCCATATATTTTTTTTTTTTTGTTGTTGTTGTTGTTGTACCAGAAAAATCAGACCAAAAGCAAACCCAGGTTCTTGAACTCTTTCCAGGCCATTCGATTATATTCAGCTACTCTAGGGAACAGCTTCTCAGGCTTATCTACTGCTAGAAATGGGCTACCTAATAGATGACTCTTGCTTTGAGATTTACTCATTTCTCGCAGAGTCAGCAATCAAAATTCAAACTCTTGGGACTGCTGTAAGAGGTTCTTCCTTCCAGTTAGCTTCCTCCTCTCCTCCCAATCCCCCTCCCCAATTCAGGGAAACTATGTAATGAGCCTTGTTCTCACAGGAATTGTTTGTATCCAGCATTCCCTAAGAAGAATTAAGCTGACTTCTTTGTCCTTCATTCTCAAAGAGGATCCTGACATTAGGGAGGGGAAGCCATGGCTTCCAAGTGAATTGGATTTAAGTGAGGGAGGGCTGGGCAAGGTCACCTGCTTCACTTCCCCTCCAGAGCCATCTGGGTCCAATGGAAAAATATCGATCAAGAAGACTAGAGATGGCCCTGGATGAAATGGGAAACCTTGGCTTTTTTAAGCTAAGTCTTCAACATGTCTCAGTTTCACTGAGGTTGCACCCATTCAATAATGAAGGCTGGCTAGCAACTGAAACAAAGAATCTCTTCTTTCATCTAATTAAAAAAATCTAAATCAATCAATCAATCTGAAAGGGGAAGACCTTCAGGATTTCTGGTCAAAATCAGTATTCAACATTTGCTAGGAAGACCTAAGCTGACTTAGAACAGATCAGAGAGAGAAGGGGCCTGGGAAAGAAACTGTCCTCTCATTCTCTCTATCTCTGTCTCTCTGTCTGTCTCTGTTTCTCTGTTTCTGCCTCTGTCTCTGTCTGTCTGTCTGTTTTTCTCTCTATCTCTCTCCTTATTTCTCTCTGTCTCTGTCTCTCATTGTCTCTCTCGCTGTCTTTGTGTCTATCTCTCTGTGTCTGTCTGTCTGTGTCTCTCTCTGCTCAAAAATAAATTTCAGGCATTACAAACTTACCTTGATTGGACTTGCATGGGGAGGACTCTCTGCCTCACTAGGTCAGAAATCTTTGGTTCTCTGCAGGCTAAAAACAAAACAAAGTTTGTATAATCTTCAGAGCAGTCACTTGCGTTAATTGGGCTCCAAACCACCCTCACCCATTACCAAAAGAAGAGCTAGAGATAGAAAGGGAGCTGTGAGTCTATATGGTACATGAACAGAATATTCTGGGCTTGATCTATGAAAAAATTTACTGCTTGTCTCCCCACTAAGAAATTCCCTAGAAAATATAATCACACAATCAGTCTAGATTCTATGTCTAGAACTGGACAGGACTTTAGAGAAGTCATCTCAACTGACTCCATTTAACAGATGAGGCAAATGAGACTCCCAGAGGTTAAGTAACTTATCCAAGATCACAGGTAGTAAATCACAGAGTCTAGATCCAAACTCAAATCAAATGACTTCAAAGTCAGCCTTCTTTACACCACACCCCAAGGCTTGTACAAATGTCATAACCTGAAGGCTCACCTGAAAAATCTGGGAAAATATTAGTTCACAAATTGGGCTGCAAGAATTTATAATGTTTCCTTGATAGAATGAAAGCTCCTCGAGATCAAGAAAGGACTATTTCATTCTTGTCTTATCACCCATACCTAGCACTATACCTGCTACATGTAATTATAGACTCAGCTGATTGCAGGTCAAGAGCATCCTAACCTTTTATGGGACGGAGTCATGGCTATGTATCTTTGGCACTCTGATAAAGTCTACACACTGCTTTTCAAAAATACCATTTATTGCCTTAATGATGGAAGGAAATACTAAATTTGATTTAGAGTTCAGTGAATATAGGTATATGCATCTATATATATACATGTATATTTTCCATTCAAGTTCCCAAACATCCTAAAATCTAGCCCCATTTTCTAGCTCCAGACTCCATGAGGGATCCATGGACCCCAGGTTAAGAATAACTGCTATAAAGCCAGAAGGGACTTAATCTTCTGTACAAAAGAGGGGGAAAAAAATGACGTCTGGGGCGTGGGGTTGGATTAAGTGCTTAAAGTTCCATAGGAAGGAAGCATTAAGGGCAGAGTCAACTCCCACCCCAATTCCAAGATAACTACTTCATGAATATTTGTAAATAGAATTAAGTTAACAAGCATTTTAAAAGCACTTATTATGTGTCCGGCATTGGGCTACACTAGGGATACAAAGAAAGG
The DNA here is from genome assembly GCF_016432865.1 of Antechinus flavipes. Lineage (NCBI taxonomy): Eukaryota > Metazoa > Chordata > Mammalia > Dasyuromorphia > Dasyuridae > Antechinus > Antechinus flavipes. Next base: position 229,658,120 of record NC_067403.1, read on the forward strand.
GAGGAAATAGTTCTTGTGTTCAAGGAGTGTACAATCTATTGGACCATGGTAATCTACTGATAATAGAATGATTGCATATCATTGCACTATAATGGCGATGAGGAATCTGGGATATTTTGGGAACACTTGTATGAGTGGATACAGAATGAATGGATACCAGAAACAGGATGATCATTTGTACAAAATCCAAAACATTGTCAAAGACAGCAATGCTAAAAGACTCAGATCTCTGATCAAGGCAGAACCTTATCAGTTTCCAAAGACTGATGGTAAAGCTTCCTCTTAGAAAAAAAGTGATGATATAGAGCCAAAATGAGGTATACATTGGCGGATGTTATAGACAATATGTCAATTTCTTTTGTTTAGCCAGTATTTTTGTTGCAAACATAAGATTTGGGAGAAGGGGAGAGAAAAAAAGGAAAATCAAGGGGAAGTTATAGAAATATTAAAAAAAAGAATCAAAAAGATTTATTTAGTTTAAAATATTAGTTCATAGATTGGGGTCAACAGATTATTTGACATACTTGTAAATTTAGTTTAGTTTTTTTTTTAATGGCACTGAAGTAAAAGTGAAATTTCTAAACAAAAACTAAAACAAAACAAAACAAAAAACTGACCTTCCAGGCATGGGAAACTGAAAGGTTCTCACAGTGACTAAGCCCAGAAGGCAGTCCCAACTCAAAGGAAGCCTTTGGGGTGAGCATGCCGGTTCCTTTCACTGAAACTGAGGCCTCTGGGATAGCTTAGGGTCAACTTGAAACCCAGTTTGATTTTTCTTAACATTTTCTTTATTAGTGTGTGAAAAGAAATCCCTTTTATCCCACTTTCTAGACCAAGCTGCCCAAATTCTGCTAATTAGCCATTTAAAGGACCTTGGTCCGTTTTAATTAGTAGGAGGGGAGCTAATAGAAATTTTAAAGGGCATCCTCTCCATGTTTAAAAGCACTAAGGCACGGCTTCTCTGTTCTGGTGGGGACCCAGGTTGTTTGTTCTTGGCTGAAATCAGGAGTGGTTCCCTGCCTTCACCCTCAAAATAAATAAATAAACAACATTCTGCCTATGTCCCATTCCCATACTTCAGGCTGTTTACAAACACAGACAAAGGAAAGGGGACAGCTGAGGCAATTATCTGGGTGATATAGGCCAAGAGAAAGTTTTTCTTTTTCCTCCCTCAGTATAGTTGACACTTAGCAGTGTAAAATTCTCAAAAGGTTTTTTATTCATTATTTCATTTGTTTCACCACAACTCTAGGGAGCAGTGATTAGACCTATAATTACCTCCACACAGCCCCTCCATTTTAAAATGAGAAAACTGAGGCAAGCAGGGATGAAGGTCACATAGCCATTAATTGCTGAGAGATTTGAATTCAGCTTTTTCCATCTCCAAGCCTAGCATTTTAGCTACTAAGGCACATTGCCACTAAACGTAAGCCATATTTAACTAAGTCATTTATTCATCCAATAAACATTTATTAAATGTTTAGAATACTGAACTCCGTATTAAGAAAGATTCCAAGAAAAAAAAATACACATATATGTATGTATGTATGTATGTATATATGAATGTCATGGTCTCTGTCATCATGGTTCTTACAGTTTCATTTTGGTCCAACCTGTGATTATGGAACTCCCAGTGAGGAAAATCCCTCTACCAATACAGATAGTTCACTGTCCAACAACTTCAAATCTGAGGGAGTTGCTATGGGCACAGAGAAGGGGCTAAGTGACATAGTCTGTATATATCAGTGGTAGGATGTGAATCCAAGTTTTACTCGATCTAAAGCAAGGTTTCTATGAACTACACTAGAATGCCTTTCTAAATAACTCTAAGGTGATAAAGACTGACATTTGCACAGCACTTGAACATTTGCAAATCACTTGACTTATACTCTCTTACTGTATCTTTAACTCCTCCCAATGCTACCACCATGAGGTAAAGTACTATTATTATCCCCATTTTATAGATGAGGAAACTGAACCTCAGAGAAGTTAATTGATGCTGATGATTGCATAACTGGTGGGCACTGGAGATGGGATTTGTCAGGTGTTCCTGCCTCCAAACTGCTACACTTCACATGACTGCAAGATGCTTCATCAAGGTAAGCTGTAAAAATGAGCAAGCAAAATGGAAAGTCTAATGGGAATTATAAGGAAGGAAAAATAGAAGGGGGAATCAGAAAATAAATCATGGAAGTGAAAGTATTTGGGAAAAGATTAGGAATTGGGTAGACAGAGCTGGGAGACAGAAGCAAAAGTAGAATTTTGGTCGAGATCATTCAGGTAACCCAACTGGTATGTCTTCCTAAAGAATTATTTTAATCATGTCACAATTTCTCTTTCCTCACAAGTCTTTTTAAAATTGATCATCTAGTATCAATAAGATGAAGTCCACATGTTCAATTCAACTCAATTTCGTTAGTGCTTTTCAATGCTGATAAATATTGGAGGGACTAGAGGAACAAAGGCAAAGAACAAATATTGTTTACTCTCAAGGAGCGTTTATCCTATTGGGGATAGCCAATGTGAATATAGAAAACTAAATATTATTATTATTAATAAATTATATATAATATATAAAATTATATAAATAATAAATATAAAATTATATACAATGTAATTTGAGGGAGTAATCGCTAAGCAATGGAGGAGGAAGAGGCAATGGAGGATAGGTTTCTTATAGGGAGAGATACTTGAACTCAGATTTAAAGGAACTTAGAGATTCTATGGATTGAAGATAAGAAAGGAGAACTAAGGGGACAATTTGTGGGAAAGCACAGAGATAAAATACAGCAATTGGGTCAATTTGGATGAAATATTGATTGCACAGATCAATCAAACAATAAACATTATTAAGTGGCTTCCACACAGTATGTTGGACACTAGGGATGTTAATGTAATGGACATTACAAGGAGCCTGTATTCTAATGAAGGATACTGAAAGGTATATAAAAGCATATGCTGAATAAATATAAAGGGGGACATTGTTCCAAAAGTTTGGAAAGAGGGGCAACAGCAGATTGTGAAAGGCTTCAAAAGCTAAACAGTGTTTGTGTTTTACCCTAAAGAAGAGAGAGCCCTGGAACTTCCTGAGTAGGTGAATGACATGCAACCGTGTGCAAGAAGGGAGAAACTGGAAACTGATAAAAATATTAGGAGTTTTTTTGCAAAATACAGTTGAGAAGGGATGAGGGTAGAAGGTAGTTGGCAGCTGTGGGAGCGGATAGAAGAGAAGGAAAGACTGTGGCAGAAGAATGGACAAGACTGGTCAACTGACTGGACAGGAGACATGAGAGAAAGTAACATCCCAAGCAAGATGCTTAGTGATACGATGCAGCTTCCACATTAGCCGGTATGGATTCCTCATTATCCCCTGAACATGCTGTACTTCCTTCTGCCTACTGGTGACTCCCATCTAAAAGACTTTCTTTCTCCAAATTCTACTTATCATTTAGCTCAGTGGTTTTCAAACTTTTGTTTTCAGTATCTTTATCCTATTAAAAATTATTGAGGAGCTCTCCAAAGAGTTTTTGTTTATCTGGATTATATTTATAGACATTTGCCATATTGGAAATAAAAATATTTTTGAATTTGGAGACCCTCTAAAAGGATTTCAGAGATCCCCAGGATTCTCTAGACCATACTTTGAGAACCCCTGATTAGCTCATGGTCTTCCCTTCTCTATTTCTCCAAATTCTCCCAATCACAGTCTCCACTGACTTCCTTCTCCTAGGAATTCCTACAAGACTTTATATATAACTGAGCTCTGGAATGTGTTTACAAATAACATTTTGTCATTTAAACCCTCAACATCTTAATAGCAGATGACATTTGTGAAGGACTTGAAGGTAACAAAACCCTTTCCATTCATGATCTTCTCTGATCCTCCCAGCAATGTTTTAAGGGAGTGACTACAGATATCTCACCTACTTGAGTCCTGTCTCTGACACATTGTCTGTGTGATGTGGGGTAACTCACTCAACTCCTAAGTGCCCAGATAAAATTATAAGTTAAAGAAAGGACCCCAACTTGGACTGATAGAGTTTCCTTACTTGAGAGTTCCCTCTCAATAGGATCACAGTTCCAATTCCTGTTCATATGAATATTAAAAGAAGCATTCAAATTCAATTCATCATTCTGTTTATTGTATCCTTCTGTATCTCTTCCTTTGTTTTTTAAAAATGTTTAAAAGGTCAATGGAAGGGATAGGGTTTTGTCCTTCTGACATATTCCTCACCTGTCTCTGAGGAACACAGGATTTCCACTCTCCACTTTTTTTTTTTAATGAATTACCAGAGCCTCAGGGATTTTCCATGGATTGCTGCTATTCTACAAACTTTAGCTCCTTTTGATCACTTGCCTTTGTCATTGTATCCCCAGGACTCAGCACAGTGTCAAACCCACAAGATGAACTTAATGAATGTTTGTTGAATGAGTCACAGATTGAAACGATGGAACTGCAAAGTCATCCTTCTGGTTGTCCTTAGAAAAGTAGAAAGCATCTCCAAGGATGATTACACACTTAGGAGGTAAGTAAGGATATCAGAAGAACCCCACAAAAACTTTAGAAGGGAAGGAGCGATTTTGCCAATGGACAAAAATAAATATTTAAGAAAAAACACATGTATCTAGGAATGGGAGAAAAGAATAACCAGGACCACCCAATACTAAATTACCTTTTCATGAATTACCTTTTATGCATATTGGCTGTTTCCCCGACCACTCTCCATCTGGTTGGCAAGTTCTTTGCTCATTGCCACTTAGAACATATGAATGGTTGCAAAAGAAGGACATGACAGTGCCGATTTTGGCATAGCGCCCGTTTATGAGCCCACTGCCATCCGAGGTCCTCCTGTACCCATTAACTGGGCCTCCTGGGTCAGAACAATTTTTTTCTTCCAGCACTAATGATGGAAATAAAGGAAAGAGAGAGTTAGAAAACATTATTAAAATTCTGGAATGTTTATTTTTAGGAACAAATCATGCAATATTTTGTATTGAATTTAAGAAGCATGCAGGCATTCAGAATTAATCAACAACAGGGATTCAAAGTCACTATGGACAGAAAACTCCTCAAAAGAAATTTATCTACTAAATTTTTTTCTTGGTACATCCTTAAAACTAGGATGTCATTAAAAAAATAAATCTGGCATCAAATTCTAGTCTCAAAAGCATATGTTCTTCTCTCCTTACGCTGATAGAATTTTAAGCTTCCGCTGTAAGTTTTGACATAAGCATATTTAAATTTAAGTTGGGTACATTGAGGGAAAAAATGAACATTTCTGAGATTTTTACATTTAGCAGGAATAGTTTGGAGGAAATGACACTTTGTTTTTTTTCTGAATGCTGGTTTTGTTATTTCCTGGATTTCACTATATTTGGGTTATGAAATTGGACTAGTAAGTTTCCCTCTTGTTTTCTATCAGTCTCATTTTTTGACAGAAGCTTGTGGTGAATAGCTATTTCCTGTGCTCCTAACCCTAACCAACCAATAACTTTTGTTCCCTGAAACTAATAACATCAACAAAACCGAGTTGTGTTGTTGTTCAGTGGTGTCCAACTCTTCATGACCCCATGAAGCATATTGTTCATGGAGTTTTCTTGGTAAAGATACTAGAGTGGTTTTCCATTTCCTTCTCCAGTGGATTAAGGCAAACAGGGTTAAGTGACTTGCCCAGGATCATATCACTAATAAGTGGCTGAGGTCAGATTTGCACTCAGGTTTTCCTGACTCCAGGGCCAGGGCTCTATCCAAGGGGCCAAGTGGTTGCCAACAGACCTCTACACTTGCTTTTTATAATGCAGATTTCTATTTTAGTCTAAAATCTTGTTGCTAACACTCACTAAGAAAATCTTTCTATCCTTTAACTCAAGTTGGATGAGAATTTAAAGTGCAAATGGTATTACAGGAAATCTTGAGAACAATTCCAGATTCTTTCCAGACATCCATTTTCACACTTCTTTAACAGGGGTAGCGTTTTATTTTAAAGATGGATAATCTAAGGCAGTGGCGTCATTCTCAAATAGAAAGGGGGGGCACCAATTCATACATAAGGATCCTCATGGAGGGCATTTGACTTAGTTTTAAAATGTAATATTACCTATGTTTTATTTTCTTAAGTGTTTCTCTATAGCATTTTAATTTTATTCCTGCAATGTTTTTGGTACCTCTGAGCTAATTCATAGAATGGAAGGAGACTGGTCCAACATTTCAGAGCAAATCCATTTTAGAATCACACCTTCTGTTATAAGGTCATTAGAGTTTTGTCCAACCACTAACTTCTTTAAAATAATCTCTTCTTGGACACAAGCTCAATTTTAACCTTAAAACAGGTATTCTCTGCAATGTGGCACTTGTAAAGCCATTTACTTAATCTCCTTTCATTCCTTCCCTCTACCATAACTCAACACTTTTTTATTGGAGATGAAAATAATCTCAAATTTTAAAAGTTTAAATAAGAACAGACAAATTAAACATAAGCTATTTGACATACTGTCATTTATATTACATGAGCTGTGTTTGCCTAAGTTGTAGGGAAAATATTTAATGAATATATGAGTTTCTACTATGGGTTACCCACTGGATTGTAGGAAGTTCATTTAGGTGCTTCTTGAAACTTGTTATGGGGTGATGGGGATCTCATTGGACCTACATGCCTGAAGCTATGAGCTACCAATGAGAACTAACAAACCAGGATTTGCACACCCAAGTTACTTCAGAATATCATCATTCTTCATCATCATGCCTTTCAGAGGCATACAGGATGATTCCAATAAAACCACAGCCATAAAATGACGACCAGATTTAATAATAATACATAATAGGCAAATAAATGTTGGCAAGACAACTTAGATGTTAAATATAAGAAGTCTCTAAAGTTGAGTTTCTCAGAGACTAGCACCTGATCTAGGATACAACCAGCACTTAATAATTACATGTTAACTGATTGTCTGGAACTTAAGGGAAGCAAAGGAAAACTGGGTTAATTCTCAGGCTATATTCTGAGAGAACTGAAATTTTCTAACACAATAGTCTCAAGGTCTTCCCTCAGCTCACTTTCATAGGATCAGTAATTGGATGTCTCTCTCTCCTCTGAAGTAGGTATTTCATGAGTCTAATGTTTTCTTGTAAACTGAACTCTGACTAGGAAACCTCTCATGGCACCTTCTAACCACTATATTTTTTAGTAAACTTAGAAAGTAAGGACTAAGAATCAACTCCCTATCAACCTGTTTGGGAGAGTTATAGCCTATTCTGTATTTAGCTCATCTTTTCTGGTCTTTATGGATGGAGTTTTGGACAGGGAGCCAGTAAGATCTTAGTCCAAAGCCTTCCTCTTATACAGGAAAAATTTTAGACGAGGGAAATGATCTGGTTATGGCCATAGCATTTATATGAGAGGAAGGTCAGAGAATCTCTAAGGCTTATTTACTATGTTATAGAAAGGTAGTCCAATTCACTTTGATGAAAGATTTCCTATTAATCCTTCATGCCTTTATGACCTTCATCTTTGTTATATAAATGCCTATTCCTAGGACTTAGGAATGTTTTTCATATTAATTTTTTTTCCTTACAATAAATGCTTAATACATTCTCTCTGTCTCTGTATCTCTCTCTATCTCTTTCTCTCTGACCATCTTTCACTCTCTTCTCTCTCTCTCTCTCTCTCTCTCTCTCTCTCTCTCTCTCTCCATCTTTCACTCTCTTTTCTCTTTCTCTGTTTCTCTCTCTGTCCATTTTTCACTCTCTTCTCTATTTCTCTATGTCTTTCTCATTCACACACACACACACACACACACACGCACACACATGCTCTAAACTGTCATTAGGGTGAAATGGGAGAGGTTGTCACACGATATTTGGGACAGATAGAATGGAAGCTCCTTGAGGGCAGAGATTTTAATTTTCACCAGACTCCAACACAAATTTTGAAATGCAATAGGCGATTAATAAATGGTAAATACTTGCTGATTAATTGCTTGGTTAATTGATTAGGATCTAGGGGAGTCCAAAAAGAGCTGGGTCAATTCTCGGACAGTCTAATACGGTGGGGTATTGACATTTTCCAACACAGAACCTTTAAGGACTTGTGAGAGAACCTTCATTATTAAAGCACACTGGTCAACCTGGGAGAAAAAGAAACAAACAGAGCCCTTACCACAGACTGGGTCGTGTCTGGTCCAGCTCCCATCAAGCTGACAAAAGGCGACCCGACTGCCTTTTAAGCTGTACCCTGGGAGGCACCTGAAGTAAACCTGGGCCCCATATCTAAGATCACTTCCTTCCACCATCCCATGGGCAGGAACACCTGGAGTCCTACACATCACCACTGAGCATTCAGATATTTGAAAAAATCCACTTTGTTACAATAAAACACAACTTTTAGAGGATTCCAGACCACATATGTTAAAACATTCAAAAAAAGGAGAACAGAAAATCATTTAAAATGGCCCTAGGAAAAAAAACCAGAATTTTACGACAGGCACATGTAATCTTGGCATGGGGATAGGGGGTAGAACATATTTCATTTTCCCTGCTGCCATAATTAGGGGTAAAAATCTCATTGCACTTGTGTTTCAGAAGGCAGATCCAGCTCTGATCCACCAAGGAACACTGTGATTTTTATAGAACTTCTCTTATCACCTCTGGATATTAAAGTTTCATTTCACTCATACAATTTCCACCGAAGCCAATCTTAGGTACCTATATTTGTCACCTGGGAGAGTAGTTAATTATTCCAGTCTGCTACAGTGCCCCCAAACAACTTTTCCGTGAGCCATGAGAAAAAGTTTAGCCTCTGCAGGTCTAAAATTTGGGTAAAGGTCAGTCACACAGGGGACTTTGATTGGATTTTTAAATTATACCCACTAGTACCATTTGCAAGGCAAAATATACTTTTGAAAGAAGGAAGCATTTCACCATCTGCAGGTGTGATGGCAAGTGGGCTGGGTTTGGAGTCAGAGAACCTGGGAACCTGCTGCTCACTGACTTTGGAATGTAGATGAATCACCAAACCTTGATGAATCTCAGCATGCTAATCTGTAAAATGGGAATAATAACTGCCTAGATTACCTCACAGGTAATTGTTGCAAGTCTCAAATGAGATGATGTATGAGATAGTGTTTTGTCAAACTGTAGACATGAGATAATAATATCATTAAAGAAGATATTAAGAGCAAAGCAACCGGGTTTCTTTAGGGATTTTAACAAATGAAGCCTGACCAACCATTCTAAGCAAGGAGATGGAAACAGGAAAGTGTGAATAAGTCAAAGGTTTTTTATAATACTAAGGTAATACCATATTAATTGATTTATGACAACTGAGGACAGAAAACTAAGATATAGAGTCCTGAAACTGTTTATTTATTTTTTTGTCTATGTGCCCCAGTGCCTAGCACTGATATATAGAAACAGAGAAGTAGATCTGTGGTTTTATTGGCACAGGGAATTTCTCAGTAGGAAACTCTCTCTGCCAATGTAGGTTGGCAACTGCTCTGCAATCTATAGTCTCTGAGATGTGCCAGGGGTACTAAAAGGGTAACCAGGGACACACAACCAGGAAGAAGTAGGGTTTTAACTCAGTCTTTCTAACTCCATGGTTTACTTTCTATCTGTAAGTCACATCGCCTCTTGTCTGATATATCGTAGACAATTAACCAAACATTTGTGAAGCATCTACTAAATAGCAGACACTATGCTAAATGTTAGGAATAAAATAATAAAAAGCAACACAATTTCTGCCTTCAAGGAGCTTGTATATTAGGGAGAAAACATGTACTATATGTGTATATATTCATTCATATGTATAATGTATATATGTACATATGTATAAAAGCAAATCAGATCCAAGATAACAATGGGGAAGAGATTATAGGCAATGAAGGGAGAAGAGAACTAAGAAACGCTTCATGCAGAAAGCTTATTAATAAATGTTTATTGATTGAAAATATCCTGGCATAGACAAAGCCAAGACAGTTATCTGACCAGACAACTTAGGCAGCAGAAACACCTAAGGGAACCGTATGCAAATTGATGGTGAGGAAAGTGGGTCCATTCAAGGCAAGATTTTTTGTTGTAAAAAAAAATAAAATAGCAGAAATATATCTGCAAAACTAGATATCATGGAAAGCAGTGGATCCAAAAATAAAATAATTGCATTAGAGAAAGATTCAGTAACTTGTAAGAGATAAAGTCCAAGAAGGAAATCAGCAATAAAAAGCAATATATATATATATATATAATATATATATATATATATATATATATATATAGAGAGAGAGAGAGAGAGAGAGAGAGAGAGAGAGAGAGAGAGAAAGAGAGACATATATGTCTATATATATGTTTACAAATATAGACACATTATATATGTGTCTATATATAAATGCCACGTATGAATATTAAATAAAGTGATCCTACCATGAAAAGCAGAAACAACCATACTGAGATTTGGTGGAATGGAACTCCTAAGAGGAACATGACTATGAAGAAGTATAACATATGCTAAAATAGCACATGAAATAAAATGGGATGGTAGAAAGCAGTGTATATTAAGAAGATACACTTGTCACTCACAGATGTCCAATAAGCATATTATTAAGCACCAAATATGTTCTTAGTACTGTGCTAAGCACTAGGGATTCAAAAAAAGACAAACTCATGGCCTGTATAGAAAAGCAGTATCATCCAGATCTCTTCTCCCTTTGAGAGACAAACTCTTAAAAGAAAACAAAAATCACTCTTATTGCTTTCTTACCTTCACCTCCTTCTTAACCACTTGCAATCTTTTCTGACATTAACAACCAATCTGCCAGTCTTGATATTCTAAAAGAAAGTGTTTGACCACATACTTCCACTGCTCAAGAAGTCCCAAAGAATAAAACTCAAACATTTCTATTTGTCTTTCAGAGTTTGGCTCCAGTCTACCTTGCTAGGCTTATTGCCCATTATTGTCCTTCCTACACTCTCTACTTGTCACTTCCCATATGTTATGATCCTTCTTTTGTCTACATATGTTTGCATGAGCTATTCCCCTAGCCTGGAATGTACTCCATACTCACTGCTACCTTGTTGACTCCTATATTCCTTAAAGGCTCAACACATCTTCCACCTCCTGCAAAGCATCAGTATCGATCTCATCATTTGCCAATGCCCTTCTCTTAGTATTTGCTTTGCACTTATTTTGTTATTATTATTCAAGAGTCTTTTCATTGTTTATATGTAGTTCTATATCAGCAGAATGAAAAGTTCTTTAATGAAAGGACTGTTTACTTTTTTATATTTGTATCCCAAATGCTAAACACACAAGAAGTGCTAAATAAATGATTTTTGAATGAATTTTTAAAAAGCAAAATTGAAAGACTCTTAGAATCAATAGAGAGAAAAACAAAAAAAGTAATTTTGTCATGGGATATAATTAAACCATTTGGTCAAGAGGAAGCAGATGATAAAATGGAAAACAGCAAATGACACAAGGATCCATTGGCATTCAACTTTGATTTTGCTTATGTTTTCTTAAAGTCTGGGGAGGATAAAACAAAAAAAAAGTTTCATAGACAGTTGGAACTCAAAATAATCAAAGAATTGGGGGGATAGAATAAATGGCCTTATAAAGTCACTAGGCAGTGTTATATTGCATCTGAGGGAACTGAAAGAATCAGCAGATCTGACTGCTGAACCATCACTGGTGATGTCTTAAAGACAGTGAAGGAGAGGTGCCATAAGAATAGAGAAAGAACAAAGTCCTTATTTTCAAAAATAGGAAATAGAAGGAGTAGTAAATTATAGGCTAGAAAAGTTGACTTTGACTTAGACAAAATTCTAAGAAACTATTATCTGTTTCCTAGGTGGTTACATAAGTGGTTCTTCAAAACTAAGCTAAATCACGTGCCCAAAATTTGGTCATTAATGAATTGATCTTAACTCTGGCAATGGTCTATATTGAAATGTCCCAGGGATCTGTCCTTGGTGCTACTTAACTTTTTTTTATCAGTAACTTGGATAAAGGCTTAGGTGCCATGCTAATCACACTTGATGATAACAAAAAGGAAGGAAGGATGGCTAAGACACTGGAGTAAAAGTAAAGATGACCAAGGAATTGACACTTAGACTTCCAGACCAAATCTATTTGTTTTTTTAAATGTATACTTTTAAAAAATGCTACACTAGGACAGCATTACCCTAAATCAATTCCACAAATATGAGGCAACATATTGTTTGAAAGGAAATGTTAGTCAATTGTATCCCAATAAATTAACAAAGTAACCCAGAAAACAAAAGCAATTTTAGGTGACATTATGGGAAGTGTGTTATTCATAATGCAGGAAGTGATAGTCCTATTGTTCTCTGCCTTTGTCATATTACATCTAGAGTATTATGTTCCATCCTATGTACTTTTTTTGGGGGGGAGCGAAAACATAGAATAGTAAACATGATGAACAAGTTACTGGACATGAAGCCACTCAAGAACTCATTAAACTAGTTAAATTTAGGTTGGAGAAGAGAAGACATGAAGGTTTAAGAGACACTCTTATCTTCAAGTACCTAAAGGGTGGCACATGAAAAATGACTCGATCTTTTTCTTATTAACTCCAAAGGAAGCACAAAAAGACAATAGAAGAAAATTGGAAAGTCATAGCTGAACTCAATTTAAGACAGAAGTTCTTAAATTCTTAAAAGTGGCTGACAGTACAATGAATTTTCATGAAGTAGTGGGTTCCTCAATAGATAGGAGTCCTCATGTAGAGACTGGATATGTTGTAAATGAGATGCTTATTCTAGTAAGGTTTGAACTACATGTCTTCTGAGATTCTTTATAACTCCTGTAATTCTGAGTTAGCAAAGGATATAAAGTTAAAAAAATACCTTAGAGATCATTTAGACTAAATTACTTATTGGTAGGTGAAGCTAAGTGTTGTTAATTGATGAAAAACTAAGATTTGAATTCAGATCTTCCAATGGAAACACAGCAGGTTATTTAATAAATGCTTGTTGATTTGATTTATTTACGTCCAATTCTTTTTACAGTACACCTCATTACCAGGCCCCATCTAAAAACTCTCAGGTCTATAAATATAATAAAGTCATCATTCTCCAGCTGAATTTTCAATGTATATTTGATGTTGAATTTGTGAATAAAAACCTGATAAATTTTAGTTAAATATACAGATATTCTGGATTATAACACCTAGCTTGCTATCCCGATAATAAGATTTTCATAATAAACAAACAACAATCCAGATTAATGAATTAAAAATATAAGAATGGGAATAAATAGGATTAAATATAGATCTTCTCAACCAAAGATCCTTTAAATCTACTAGCAAATGGCTCCCTACTGGTTACTACTACTACCCTCTTACTTCCTCCTCTACCATTTCTTTATCAATATGTATACAGTCATCTACTTTTCTGTGAACTTATTTCTACTTTTATTCTTTTATTTTTTTGATGAAAAAATATTATATGATCTCTTTTTTCTATCACTTTCATTTCCAAATGCTACCATGTTCCTTTTACTTCCCCAGAAATCCATGGGATCTCTAAGCCATTTGTAACTAAGAATAGCTAAGGCAGAGAATGGAATTGTATTCTTTTAATTATAAAATATTTAATGATTTTCCCATCAAATCCCTCCAGAAACTCCACAATCTTCAAAGAACCCAACTATAAATGTTAAAACTTATAACTTAGTTCACTCTGGGTTGATCTAAGGATTCCTCTCTAAAGCCTAGCCTCAGAGTAATCCCCACACAATGGGTGTTTCTTGTGCCCCGAAATCCACCTGGAACACATTGATCCAGACTTGTGGGATGCTGGCCACAGAATCTGCCAATTCATTCCCCTTGATCTGAAAGGATGAAAGCTTTTAATTTGTGTGCCTATTTTGGACAGCTACTGAGGATGTTACTCTCTATCCTCTCATCTGTTTCCTTTGGGAAAACAAAACACATATAAGGCATCTCATCATTTGGCTACCTCATGGCTAAGCTCTCTTTCTGTTAACCTCATGAGCTTGCCTGAATTTCACCAAAGATTTGGCCTCCAGTTGGGTTTCAGACAAGTCTCCTTTCTCTTGAATTATCCTGAATTTTTAAAAAATACACACTTTTTTTTTATCTCTCTGTCAGACACACTTTATGATACCGTTTTGTCAGAAGCTCATGGGAGCTTTTTACCCCATTTCAAATCATTTTTATGGTATGTTCTTATGTAATGACAAAGTAAAATTTTAAATATGTAATCTCTGGCCTAAGTGAGCAGCAAATTCCTAAATTTTTAAGCAATATGTTCCATTTCCTTATTGCTTTTGGAAAGAAGCCTGAGAATGGAAACTCACCAGATTTTGAATGCAACTTCATTCTATTTCTCCTTGAAAAGAAACATTCTGGCAGGATTTCTCATTTATTACATTGCTGATATTTCAATTAAATATGGCAGATAGTGTTCAAGATGAAAGTAATATAATATTAGGGGCCAATTCTCAAGGAATCTGAAATGTGTCAAAGGCTTGGGAGAAAAAAAAATCTCAGATTACGCTGTTACCCTTCAAAAAGCTAAATGAGAGAATATTACTAACTACTGACCCTCGACAGATAGTTGATACAGTGGATAGAGCATTGCATCTAAAGTCAAAAAGAACTGAGTTCAAATCTGGCTTCTTACTCTTACTAGATGTATGAACGTGGACAAGTAAATTAACTTCTCTTTGCCTCAGTTTCCTCATCTGCAAAATGGGAACAATATATTTCCAATTGTAAGGATCAAATGAGATAATATTTGTAAAGTGTTTCATAAACCTTAAAGCACTATAATGCAACATAATATGATATAATATAATACCCCATAGAGGTGGTTCATTGCTATATTCATTTTGTTATGGGCAGATATTATAACTGGGCAATGAACTGGAACTGGAATGGATCAACAGAAAGAGGAGAACATGTCAGATGATTTTTGGAAAATTGGGCATTGATTTAAAAACCCCACTCTCCAAATTCTCCTCAAAATATCTTTTTAATAACCACTTTTTTGGTGGTAGCTGGAAATTATGGAGATTAGGATCTCAAAATAATTTAAGTCTAAGATCATCCAAAGAGTAATAAAGAAACATATGGAGATTGTGTCAAGTACAACAAAACATTACCTATAAAGACCTGAACAATAGAATCATTATAAAGAATGACATAAAAAAAACTATATGGTTAAAAAACATGGCACTGATTATGTAGGAAGAGGGACAAGTTTTGATAGTCATGAAATGTCAAAAGATCTAGAAAATAAGACCTCTAGCACATTGTGTGGGCAAGTCCTATAAGATACAGACCAGAGTTTCATAGGGCAGATTACAATTGGCACCATTTGAAAAAATATCCACAGTGATAAGATTTAAAGACTATTCATGTATTTATATGTGTATTGAATAAACACTATGAAATAGGTCATTTCATTATACTAATTTTATACCCATATTTATATATATATTATACCCATTTTACAGATGGAGATGACAATACACAGAACTGTGATGTGATTACTCTAGACCACATAATAAAAAAAAACCCAACACTAGCAAAATATCCAAAAGGCTCATGAAAAAACTATAACATAGATGTACCTACAATTTTGACTCTATGAATCTAATAGAATGATGCTCTTTATTTATGATTTGTGATAAATATCATCTATTAACTAAAAATCACTGATGACATTGCAATGTTACTATAAAGAAATCAAATTAGCATCCTTACTCACTTTCTATATTCTGCCTTGTTATTCAGAAAAAAAGTACAAAGAAGAAAAGAGGTCAAGAACTATTTCCTTTCCATCTCTCTCTACCTTTGTCTTTCTTTCTCTCTGTTCAAGTCTCTATCTGCTTTGTCTCTCTGTCCCTCATTTTCCAAAACTCTAAATTCTCCACAAATCCTTAATGTTTTTTCCAATATATGATAATAAAAGAGAGTGGCAAGTCAGGTGGACTTTTTGACTCACTGATGCTAATTTCAATTCTTGTATTACTGAATAATGAAAACCAATGCCGGGGTAGAGAGCTCATCTGATACAATTGCTTATACTACTCTTATTCTTTTGTATTGTAAAAGAAAACCTCTTTTTCAAGTCAGAGTTAGTCCCCCTTGACCTAATTTAATATGATGCTTCTACCTCTTGTCAGCTGGGTTTGCAAAGAGAAATTGGGGGCAGGGGTAGGGAGAAGAATAGGAGCAGGAAGTTGATTCAATTCACACTGGTATATATTCCCTGGGTGGTTTAAACTTAGTCCTATCTAGGAATAAGCCATCCATTTAAACCTGGCATAAGAAAATCTTGCCATCGATTAGAGCCATCCAAAAGTAGAACAGGCTGCCTCAAGTGGTAGCGGACTTCCTTTTGCTGAAGGTCTCTGAACAAAAGCTGCACGACCATTGTCAGGTAAGTGTGTTGCATAAAGGGATTTTTCCTAGCTATGGATGATCACCAAGTTACTTTTCAACTCTAACATCTTGTGACCTATATAGGGATGCCTCTGTAATCTTGGAGTATCCCAAAAGGTAAAATCAAAGATTTAAAACTGAGGGATACCATGGAGTTTCTTTAGGCAAGTGAGAAAATTGAGGCTGATAGAAATTTGTCTTGCCCAAAGTCATCCGGATAATAATCCCCAGCTCTTCTGACTCTAGTTGGAGTGTTCATTCCATGACACCATATTGTTTCCTATTGATGAAACATAGAGGACTACTAACCATTAACTTGGGAAAGAATCATGGTTAAGGGCAAATTCTTCCTCCTAGGAGCTTGGCATTTGGCAAATAGCCTTCCATGGGATTCTTGGGTGATGTGGTTGATTATCAGCTCCTTGAAAGAATTTACTGTTTTGCTTTGTCTCTATACTCTCAGTTCCCTATGCATTACATGTCGCATAATAGGTGATTAATATTTGTTAGATGGATTGGATTGGTTATAGGTGCATATATGACATCACTAGAATTCATTTTGCTCATTATCCAGTTTAGAAGTCTCTATTCTTGGGGCCAAGAGGCTAGTTTGTCCCCGTTTTCTTGTTTTTCAACACTGGTGATGGGGGATGGATACTGGACCATGATGTTATTTCTATTTTATTGGTAAAGCGAATCAGGACACATTACATTCTTATTGCCTTCGCTTTAGTCATTACTGATCCACCAATTATCACCCCAAATACAAGGGGGACCGCCTTCACTCTGTCTCTCCTCACCCACAGTTCTCTAGCATGGCTTCCATTTGTATTTCATGCCTCTTGGACAAATGAAATGATTTTTTTTTTCTCACAAAGGTCTTCACTAACAAAGGATAATGAGACTGACCAGTAATATAATCCCCACTGAAGACCAAAGTCTTTTCATGCCTTTCCAACCAATGGAATTCACCCCCCTCCCCCTCCCCTGGGTATTTTGCAGCCCTCTACTTCTGTGAATGAGACAGTATCCATGGGAAATGATGGTTGGGTCACACACACTGTTATTTATTCATCCGGCGGCAATTTGGAGGCTGTTGCTTACAATTAGCTGCTTGATCTTAATCACTATTGTCCTTGGCCCCTGGAACA
The DNA here is from genome assembly GCF_016432865.1 of Antechinus flavipes. Lineage (NCBI taxonomy): Eukaryota > Metazoa > Chordata > Mammalia > Dasyuromorphia > Dasyuridae > Antechinus > Antechinus flavipes. The sequence goes on from NC_067403.1 coordinate 229,675,696, forward strand.
CTGTGTCTTTTGGAGACCACTTTTCCGGTATTCGGATGGCCTACTTAATTAGACAATCGGGACTGTCTGTGCTTAGGCTACTGGGAAGCTTGAGTAAAATCTGAAAATTCATTGCCATTTTGTCTCCTGTCTGAAATCTGAAATCAACCCAGCATATCCCCATTTACCCTCAATCCCTAAGTGACTGTAGCGTGGCTGAGTGGTCCCAGGTACCTCCATAGCAACTCAAGTACTAAGCAAAATATTCCCCCAGCAAATCATGTCTAGACTTCCCCTAATCTCTCATGGCTCCTGATTCTTATAGTTTTTACAGAAACTGACCCAGGAAAAGAGAAAGCATCTCTTACCTCTGCACTTTTGTACAGGCTATCTCCCTCATACCTAAATGTTCTCCCTCCACATCTCTACCTCTATGGCAGTGGTTCTCAAAGAGAGAATCCTGAGGATCTCTGAAACCCTTTTAGAGGGTCTATAAATTCAAAAATAGTTTTTATTTCCAATATGGTAAATGTCTATAAATATAATCCAGATAAACAAAAATGCTTTGGAGAGATCCTCAATAATTTTTAATAGGATAAAGATACTGAAAACAAAAGTCTGAGAATCACTGCTATGCTATACCTTGGTATTCAGGCTCCATTCAGGAAGGGTCTCTTACTTTCCTGATACCCCTAGTCAGTAATGAATTATGTTCCTTCCAAACAGATTGTTTTTCATTTACTTTGTATATTCTCTACATTTGTTTATGTATATATCGAAACCTTCTTCTTTCTCTTCCTTTCCTTCATTCCAGTATAATGTAAATTCCTTGGAAAAGAAGAATTTTTAAAAAGCTGTCTCTGTACCCTCAGTGCCCAATGGTTTATACATAATAGATAAACTAATACGTAAATACATTTAATACTATGTACTTAGTGACTTTGTATTAATTCTCTTTCTATTTAATCTGTATATACTTATATATATCCTTGATGTCTTTCCCCATTAGAAAGCAAACTCCTTGCTAAGGGAGATTATTTCATTGATTGTATTTGAATCCTTCTCATCCAACACAACATCTAAAGCATATTAGGCATTTCATAAATGCTTATTGACTGAGTATTGAATATCCTGAGGCTCAGAGAAGTTACAGAATATTCTTAATTACTCAATTTATAATGTAGTAGCAGGATCTAGATTTGAATCCAGGTCTTCTGCTGCCAGACTAGGGCTCTGTGCCATAATCATACTAGACAGTCAATTGTCTATGTGTATATGTGAACCACACATGGTAATGAATATGACAGACCTGCCATTTAGAGTGAGGATGTAAACCAAGTTCCAGAGACTTGAGGGGATGAATCACATAAAGGCTTCTTGTAGAATAGGCTTATATCCTTAGCCCCAAAAGAGAAGGAACTTGATCTGTCTTGTGGAGCCACCAACAAGAAAGAAAAATAATATTGAAGGACTTTCTGGATACAAACAAACAAGAAGGGAAATCTCTATCCACCAATTCAGTAAGAAATCAGAAAAGGCTGCCTGGTATTGAGAGTGACCGGGAGGCATATTAGCTCCCTTTCTCATTCTCTTTACTCTTCCACTTTCTGTTTCCTTCTTTCTCAATGGGGAGGAATGAGATCACCCTGAAATAAAGGTACTCAAGGCCATCCATCAGGAGTTGAGATGGGCTGTCCGCCTCCTCCTACCACAGGCAACAATCTCATATGTGCCTGCTGCCAATAAGTCCTGTCTTACTGATCTCATCTGCCAAAGGCAAGTGTAAGAAGCTTATATAAGCTGCAGGCAGAAAAAAGACCTTAGAAGGCCAAGGACTAGTTTGAACCCTTTATTACTTTTGAACTACAAGTGCTTTTTCCCCTTAGGAAAATATAGGGGATTCAACTGCATACAGACACATTAGCTGACATTCAAAGGCCTGCATGAACTGACAACAATTCACTCAATTTTTTCTCCAAGTATTTCCCTTCATGAATCCTTTGCTTGATCAAACAGGATTTATTACAATCATCCAAATTTATTACAAATCACCAAGTTATCCCTGGTTTGCTACTCTAATGCCTTTGTGCAATTTAACAATTCAACTAGCATTGATTAAGCACCTAATATATGCAAGGAACTGTGCTGAGAGTTAAAACTGCAAAACCAAAAATTAAATGGTCTCTAACCTCCACAAGTCTCTATTATATTGGTAGGGAGATGGGGATGACTAATACATAAACAGAAACATTAATACAAAATAACTTTGAATTGGGACAATGGAAAGAGCACTAAGAATTAAGATGAGTCACAGAGATAGTAGTATCTCAGCTGAACTTGAAGACTACAAGAAATTCTAAGAAGTGGAGATGAGAAAGAACTGGAGCAAAATAATGGAAGTGGGAAGCAGAATATCATTTAAGGAAAACAGCAAGTCTAGAGGGAATGGAGCTTCTGTGAAGGGGAGGAGTGTGAAATAAATCTGGAAAGAATGGGCTGGAGCCAAACCTCCTTTCTTGAATTCCTTTTCTATCAATTTGGTTGAAATAACTGGCATGTTGAGCCTAGAGAGAAAAAGATTTGAGAGCTGGAGAAAATGGGGGTTATGTGTGAATACTTGAGAATCTTTAACTAGGAGGAGAAGAACATTTATTCTCTTTAGCCTTAAAGATTAGAATCAGGAGCAATGGATAGAAGTCACAAAAAAGCAAGTTTGTTTAGGTTGGTAACAGGAAAAACTTCTTAATAATTGTTGTTCAATTACTTCAGTTGTATCCAATTCTTCATGGCCCTATCTGGAGTTTTCTTGGCAAAATTCTTGGACTGAGCTGGCATTTCCTTCTCCATCTCATTTTACAGATGAGGAAACTGAGGCAAACAGGGCAAAGTGAATTTCCCAGGGTCACACAGCTAGTCAGTGTCTGAGGCCAGATTTGAACTAAGAAAGTTGAATCTTCCTCCATAGGGCCTCTATGAATTATGGCAGCACCTAGCTGCTGTACTAATAATTAGAGCTGTCCAAAGTAGAATAGGTGGTGAGTTCCCTTCTTTGGAGGTCTTTGAGCAGAGACTGGACAACTACTTGATTGACACAATATAGTGGAGATTCTTTTGTTTATGGGTTGGATTAAATGGTTTCTGAACTTCCTTCCAACTCGAGAGTTCTAGGATTCTATAATTCTTATCTATCCTTCAAGACCTAGCTCAAATGCCATTAGAAAGGGTCCACCTTATTAGAAAGAGTCCTTCCTCAGCACTAGTGACATCCCTGTTTAATGTCCTTCCTATGCTGTGCTTCCATTTTAAACTTTGTTTTATAATCTTTATGTGCATATATTTTATCCACTACTAGACCATAAGCTATATGAGGGCAGGGGTCATGTGAGTAACCTCTGTGGAACACTCAAAGATGACATTCTACTGAACTATATGTTCTTTTTAACTTATCTTGCCATCTTTAACTAAAAGCACTCCATCATATTATTGTTCTGTAAGAAATGACCAGCAAGATGAATACAGAGAGGACTGGCGAGACTTACATGAACTGATGCTAAGTGAAATGAGCAGAACCAGGAGATCATTATACACTTCGACAACGATATTGTATGAGGACATATTTTGATGGAAGTGGAGTTCTTTGACAAAGAGACCTGAGTTTCAATTGATAAATGACAGACAAAAGCAGCTACACCCAAAGAAAGAACACTGGGAAACGAATGTGAACTATCTGCATTTTTGTTTTTCTTCCCGGGTTATTTATACCTTCTGAATCCAATTCTCCCTATGCAACAAGAGAACTGTTCGGTTCTGCAAACATATATTGTACCTAGGATATACTGCAACATATTCAACATATAAAGGACTGCTTGCCATCTAGGGGAGGGGGTGGAGGGAGGGAGGGAAAAAAATCGGAACAGAAACAAGTGTCAATACAAAGTAATTATTAAATAAAAATTAAAAAAAATAAATAAAAGCACTCCATCGATGGGCAGAATCTTGTCTTCTGTCTTTTAAGTTGTGGTCCAGAAATCCAAATCCAATTGTCAACTGCCATTTTCTTAAGCTAACTGTTCATTTCTTAATTTTTAATCTAAATCTGAATAGGATTGTTCTAAATGTCCTTTGGATATCCTGGGAATATTTTATTCCTTGTGTGAGCATAGCTAAATGTTTCTATTTTTGACTTCTATTCCCTCACCTGTAAAATAGGGACATTTGACTAAATTATATATAAGATTCCTTTCAACTCCAAAATCTATGTCTATTTTCTGAGAAAAGCCTACCTAGAGTTTGATCTTATGTTAAGTGCTGCTCTTAGCCACTTTCCAGTGCAATGTTTCCCATGTCCCTCTCATCTTGGTCACAGAAACAATTCTGTCCCTGATCTGTCTACCATCCGACTTCTCCTCCAAAGATTATCTGTAAAGCACCGATGCCCTGCGCAGCTAATGAGCAACAATAGTCTAACAAACATTCCATACATTAAATGTCTGACTTCCAGTTCTCATTGAAAGAAGCAAAGCAACTCATTAACATAGGGACACAGTATTCAGTCTGGCATCGTGACGGCCCTGTATGTATTCCCAGATCCGATTTCTCCTCTGATCTTTTCATTTATCACATTTAATAATTCCGCTTTTCAGGCTTTCCCACACCACAAAAGTTTGCCTAATCTTCATGATAGATGCATTTTTCTTTCTCTGATCCACAAATTCTATGACAACAATTATTGTCTATTATTATCCATGTCTATTTTTTTTCTTTAAGCCATACCTCCTGGGTCCCCCTCTCTATCTGGATTCAGGGCATTCTATTAATCAAGGGACACTCAATGGTAGCTTATTCAATGCCCAGCAGGGGTCAGAGATGTCAGTTGACTGAAGGGACCTAGAAGGTCTCCTAATTGAACTCTGGTGGCTTGCATTAAGCCCCTAAGTCTCTGGGAAAGTCATTGTGCATCGTCTAATTTGTAAGAACCCATATTGTTGCTCTAACCCCTTGTCCACAGATTTACTATTTTTCTTGTTGCCAAAGTATCAGAAGTGGGGACAAGGATCTGTCCATGGTCCATTTGAAGCTCTGATGTGATGAAACCAATAAATGATGCTGTTAAGAAAAAGATGACTCAGCTGAGAGAATTCAGGACAGTTTTTATTAATCCCAGGTAGTCTGGCATATTACTCATCTCACTGTGATTTTAGAAAAGACTGCCCCCCCCTTTCCCAGGGACCCTAATACAGCGTCACTGCATCAACACTAATTCTTCAGAGAAAATCCCAAAGTTCTTAATGGTCTCTGCTGATGCACAATACTGGCTCTCACTTAAAAGCAAAAGCATAAATTGCACTGAGTTCTGAACACTCTTTTCTTTCTCACTTTTGGGCGAGTCCACTGGGAAACCTTTAGATGGTCTGGGAACCAAATGAGTCCAGAACCGCCATTTTGCCTTAATTGGTAGAAGTCTCTTGGATTTGTTAAAAAAAAAAAAAAAGCATCAGAGACTGAAGTGGAAGCATTGTGCCCCCAGATTTAGTCCTGTTGAATTGGTCTTCATTAGGATGCAGAGCAAAACACGGTCATCAACTGGGCCAGGCAAACAAAGGAAACATGGAAATTGGAGCAGAGTAATGCATCCTTTTCACCCCAAACTTTCAAAACAAGATTCCAACCATTTACTTGAGAACTCCATTTTTTTTTGTTTTCTTGTCCCATACAAAGGAAACAGGAAACTGAACTTCAGAGGAGAAAGGGCCCCCTATTCCCTTACATGGTGGGCCAGGATAGCTGGTGATTGGGGGAAGGGGGCAAGGGGAGTTTGCTTGAGTGGAAAGAGACTGGCAGGAGAGAGAGATGAAAAGGTCCAACTCTGTGCTCCAGTATGACCCCACTCTAACTGGTATTTAAAATACTCTTGAGAAACCAGTGATATTTTTTGTTGTTGTTGTTGTTATGAGAAAACTACTGGTAGTAAAAGAAATTGGGGACAGTACCCAACTTTGGGATTCCAAAAGTATGTACCCATAATCTTTCCAGCATCTAGGGCTGAAATGATTATTAGATTACCCTCAACTGTCTCTCCCATGGACTTCAAAGACTATGTTCTTCAAGAAAGAAAAACAAAAAGAAAACTCTTCTTAGACCAGGAGGGATCTTTCTAAAAAGACACATTTTGTAGGTAACCAAAAATGAATGCTAGTTTCCAAAATATTGGCCTTTCTCCAAAAATCATTACATTGACACATAGTGAAAACAACTTATCAAAAGAGAAATAAATAATTGTGAAAAAAGGAGGGGAATGGTAGCTGTCATTTAAAATCCTACTGATCATAACTGACACTGCCTAAGTCTGGAAACAGGTCACCATTTTAGGGAAGTGGCTAATGGAACAAGATAGATTTTAATTTATCACATGTGTTTAGTTGGCTGAACAAATATGTGAATCATGACTGAAAGCATTGTGTCTGATAGGACATGGCAATTAGATAGGGAATATGGGATCCTCACTTTAATTCTAGATTTTGCCACTGAGTCTTCTTTGTCTTTCTGGGTTTCAGTTTCTTTATCTGTCAAATGGAGGTTCACTCTTAATAGATTTTTGCAGAATCATGAACCTTTATAGAGTTCAAAGTGATCTCAGTCAATACCTAAGCCAACCCATCTCAAAAGAAATCCTTTCTATAATAAACTTGATGAATGGTTATCTAACCTCCACTTTAAGACCTCTGGGGATTCTACCTTTCTTATTTTGGACAAAGAAGTTTTTCCTGAGCATTAAAAGATTTTACAAACCAAACAGGGAAAAGACTATGGACAGGGATTCTTTGGAAACAATATTTTTTTATCTCTTAAATAAATAATGTCTATAAATCAGAACCAATAGCTAACATTATATAGCTCTTTCTGTTTTGAAAAGCACTTTACATTCATCATCCCATTTGATTCTCACAACTACCCATGAAATAAGTACTATTCTTAGCTCCATCATGGAGATATTGTTTAGAGATTTTACCTTTGATGTTTCCTCTCTGAGTTTTCTAGAGGTGATCCAGGAGAAATCTGAATCTTCTAGAAAAGAAACCTAGCCTGAATACTTTAGACCCAAAGACAATTTGATGGCATCAATTGCATCTCCTGTGTGTTTATTTACATGGAATCATAAATTATAGCTGAAGGACATTGGAGATCAGTCAATCCAATAACATGGGATCCATATAAGTGAAACAATTCATACAGGTCAACATCTTCTTGTGCAACATAGTCTTAGAGAGTTTCCTAGACTCCAGGAATTAATTTTCTTGTTCACAAACATACATATGGTATGAATCAGAGGCAGGAGTCTTTGGCTTTGAGGACAGCTGTCTCTTCTCTGCTTTGCATACGATAGGCACTTAATAAATGTTTGTTGAAGGCAGGAACAAAACAAAGACTTATTAAGTATCTACTGTGTCCCAGATACTTCATAGATATTATTTTATTAGATCTTCACAACTCTGTGTGGTGGGTGCTATTATTAGTCTCATTTTATAATTGAAATAATAGAGGTAGATAGAGGTTAACTGACTTCTCAAGGTTTTCATTTCTATACATTGATTTGAAAATTGCTTATTAAGATATGATATGCTTGCTTTTATAATATTTTGGTTATTAAAAAGGAAATAATTTCATTTTCTTCCACCACCTATGCAATGGAACTTTTCAAGTGTTTGGGGGCAGCAAACTATGAAACTGGTCTTGTATCACATGTTTGGCTGAACAAGTTAACCCATAACCAGGGCATCTGAATCCTGTTCTTTCAAATTATCAATAAATGGTATGTTCACAATTTTGGGGTCAGCTTCTCCAGAGCCATTTTGGCTCTAGAAATGAGACACAGCACCTACCTTCCCTCCAACATTTAATTCAACAAACCTTTGTAAAATACCTACTATGTGCAAAGCTCTGTGTTTGATACTAGGGAAATAAAAGCAAAAGTAAATGCCAGAGCAAACAGCTTGGAGTTAAGCCTAGAGGCAATAGGAAGATGATGACAATTTTAGGGGTGTGGGGAAGACCAGAGGAGCAATGACATGGGGCAACTCTGTGCTTTAGTAATAACAATTTGGTGATTACACAGTGGGATGGATTAGAGAACAGAGACAGGAAGCAGGAAGATCAATGAGGAATCTATTGAAACATTGGTACAAGGGAATGAGCATTGGCTCTGGGATTTCATGTTTCACTGATGTTTATTATATCTATGTAACTTTGGGCAAATTATTCAACCCCACTTTTCCACTTCTGTTTTCTCATCTGTAAAATGAAAGGTCCTTTCATCTCTAAGTTTATGATCTTATTCTACATGTGACATTTTCACTTGACTAACACTGCATTTATTAAACACTTACTACAAGCCAAACACTATACTAAGCACTGGAGATATGAAAAGAAGGTGGGAAAGCATTTTGTGCTCAAGAACCTCAGAGGATGGAGCAACAAGGTGGCTCAGTAGGTAGAGAACTGGTGTTGGAGTCAGGAGGACTTGATACTTACTAGCTGTGTGACCCTGGGCAAATCACTTAACCCCAATTCCCTTGCCAAAAAATAAAAACTAACAAAAAAACAAAAACAAACTCACAGGCTATGGCATAACAGGGAAAGAACTGAATTTAGGGGAATAAGACAAAAATTTGAATCTCAGTTTTGCTATATTGGATAACTGGGAAAATCTTCACTTCTAGTATTCACATGTAACTTCAGTTGACACTTGGAAGCATTCTCATCCTCACGATCAAACTTCTTGTAAATGTCTAAGGAAAGATTTGAACTCAGAGTCCTGCAGCACTCTATGCATCACGACACTTTTAAAAGTGATAATATATGTAAGTGAAGCATTAAATGTCTCTGGCAATAATGTTATCTCCCTATTTCTCTTTTAAATCCAGGTGTGAAGGGGAATAAATGCAGATTTTACTTATAAAAGTTCAGAATCTGTCCCCATGAGCCTTCAAAAAACATTTTATGTATAAAGTCTCAGAACAAAATGAAAATAAGCATTTTGCTTTTCTTATTACACAGATTTGTGTCACATGTTTGCTTCGGCCCCAAAACCTCAGAAAAATACAAGATGGTTCTTTAAGCATGGATTCCTGTCTACCCTCACTTCCTCCTTAAAAGCCACTAAGAGCGCTGAAATTTTCGCAGGCATCCATATCACCAACTGCTGGCTCGGAGGAACACAATATTTTGACATTTTTTCCCATAGGTTTAAAGAATGAAAGGGAGAAGGAACTTAAGAAGTCCTCTAGAATGATGTATGGAACATGATCAAGTGAGGGACTTAAAGTGGATTTGCTAAGGACCCTAATAAATGGTCTTTGAGGGTGGCTCAAGATTAACCAGTTGTAAGTAATTCTGTTCTATAATAGGCTCTATCCATGGTACCGACTGATTCAGAACCTCCAGGTTTTTTAACTTGAAGTCTTTCTCAAGACTCAAACAATTGTCCTATACAGTAGTCATTCAATCTTTGCTTGAAAACCACCAGTGATGAGAAGCTCATTACTACCCAAAACAATGGATTCTGCTTTTGTATGACAATTCTAATAGTAGGAAAGTTTGCCTGTCTATCAAGGCTAAATCTATCTCTCTGAAACATTTGCCCATTTGTTCCTTCCCTCTAGGGCCAAGAAAATTAAATATGACCTCTTTTCCATGTGATATCCTTTCAAATATGTAAAGCTGTCTCCCCTAAGTCTTCTCTTCTCTAAGACAAATATCTTCAATTCTTTCAGTCCAGTCCCTATATTGCAGTATCTCAAGGACTCACATTCCTCTAGATCAGGGGTTCTTAATCTGGCATCTAGTACTTGTTTTTAATTTTTTGACAATTATTTCACTATAATTGGATTCCTTTGTAATCATACATATTTTATTTTATGCATTTAAATGTTCTATTCTGAAGCGTCCCCAGGCATTACAGAACTGATAAAGAGGCTCATCTCACACACATACACACACACACACACACACACACACACACACACACACACACACGGTTAAGAACCCTTGTCCATGACTTCATTCATATAACAGACATCTTATTTCTTGCCTTCTCACCTGGGCAGGGGAAGGGAAATGAGGAAAGGAGAGAATTTGGAATATAAAATAATCTTTAAAAGAATCCCTGCCTTAGATAACCCCCAGATTATCAATGTGTCTCCTAAAATGTGAAATTTATTTTGTGCTAGAGCTGTCATTTTATTGATGGAGGTAGATCCTGGTCAGGTATTCCTTCACTAATGCAGATCTAAACCTCTTCTGCAACGTAGAGTACAAGGAAGTTACCTGGGGCCATTGGGAGGTTAAATTGTCCAAGGTCATATAGCTGGTAGCTGATTCTGAGACCATGTCTCCACCCATTAAGCTAGCTGTCTCTTTTGCTAACTTTTATAAGGTGTCACTATACTAATGCCAAGGATATAAGCTTTGCAATTCTGTACTGTACTAAACAGCATCCTTTTCAGAGGATAAAGGGAAAAATAGTTGGGAAAATCTAGTTTTTCTATAAAGAAAAAGCTAGCTCGAATCTTCCATGATCCGCAGCCCAATGTTTTGCCAGAAAGGAAGAAGACTTTTCCAGTTTTCTGGAGGGAGAATTAAAAACAGCAGGCAGCCTGGGAGTGGGGGCATTTGGTAGGGTGGAATTTCACCCTTTTGTTTCAGTTCTTTGACTTTTGCAGGCAGGCGTTAACCATGAAACAACAGCCATTCTCAGTAACTCGGGGTCAGCCAGAGAACTCTCTTGATTCAATAGAGGAATCAGGCTATGAGGCAGGCAGCAGGTGCATGGAGGGGACTGTGAGGTTGAAATGGAAGGATGTTGGTGAGCTCTATCTGAGGTTTAATCCTATGTCAACTGCCCTTATTTTAACTAATCATCCCATGGCTTATCCACTGTTGGCTTTTCTGACAAATACTCTTTTATTATATAGAATATATATAATATTGAGAGCAGTGTAGGGATCTGTTTTTCCTTTCCCCTATACTCGACACAATATGGTAAATCATATTTAGTCTATGCCAGTTAATCTCTTACTTTGATTTCACCAGCTACAAATTTAATTTAGAATAAAAATAAGTTTATAATTTAGAATAATAAGCTTAGAGTCAATTATCTTTGAAGTATTTATAATTAGAGGTGGAAAGGATCTCAGAAATTCTTTAGACAAACTTTATGACTTTATGAGAAAATTGAGAAATAGGAAAATTCAATGATTTCCCCAAAATCACACAGGTAGAAAGCATTAGATTTGGGATTTGAATCCAAATTCTGTGACTTCAAAGCAGTGCTCTTATTAAGTCATTTCAATCACGTCCAACTCCTTCTGATATTATTTTGGAGTTTGTTTGTTTCAGTATTTCCTTCTCCAACTTTCTTTACAGATGAGGGAACTGAGGCAAATAGGATTAATTGACTTGCCCAGGGTCACATAGCTAGTAAGTGTCTGAGGCCAGATTTGAGCTCAGGAAAATGAGTCCTCCTGATTCCAAGCTCAGTGCTCTATCTATTACTTAGCTTTCCCATGTACCACTCACTATTAGAACTCCACGAGAACAGTCTCTAAGAATATCCAGGTCCCTTTTGTCAAACTTTGCCACCCATGTAATACCCTTGCTCAAAGATGGGATGTTGGACAACTTGATTCTGAAAGTCATACTCACAACTTTCACAGTGCTTCCCAGTGTAGCCTGCCAGGCAGGCACACCGATAGGAGCCAGCTTTGTCAAGGATGCACGTGCCATCATGGAAACATGGAGACGAAGAGCAAGCTATAAGCCAAAAGACAAGAAAGAGTTAGTGCTTATATGTGGGCAAAGTGTGGGTCTTTGAAAATGTCTTAGATTCATAGGATGTGAGAACTGTAAGAGAAATGATTATCTTCTCTTGTATTAATAACTAATTAATAATAATTAATGACCATCCTTTTAATAATAAACATATTATTAATAATAATCAATAATCATATTGATATGAAGGTTTTCCCCCTTTTCCATTTCTTCATTCAGAAATCAATCAATATCAAAATCTTAGGTAAAGACTTATCCACACCAAGATCTAATCAGACAATAAGAGAAACTCTAAAAGCTAATGGATGCATTATCGGATAGGTCTGTGAAAATGTGGGTCCTTCCTTTTGTCAGAAAGGTGATGTGGAAATTGATAAATCTCTTTGACCAAGATTTAGGTGATCTAAGACACATATCTTAAGACTCTCATTGAAATATAACCCAGTTCCTCATTATAATATTCATTATAATACAATAATTGTATTAATTATTAACCAATAAGAGTTGATTTCTATCCTCGGGGATACAGACTCTTCCAAAGGCATATAAACTGTGAGCTCATCATTATGAAGGATCTTTGATCTAAGAGAGAGATGGTCAAATGACCATCCTTTTAATAGTAAACATAAAGCAGTATTGATAAAATGATCAAATTACCCCAAAATTTTGTCTCTCAGATTTTTAAAATGATATAACTAGGAGGGACTATATTAAGTCCATCAGTCAATAAACATTTATTAAAACACCTACGATGTGCCAGGGACTGGGCAAAGTGCTGAAACTACAAAGAAAAGCAAGAGATTTCTCCTGCTCTTAAGGAACTCACAGTCTAATGGGGAGATAACATATAAACAGCTATGTACATAGATGGATAGATAGATAGATGTATAGATAGATAGATGGATAAATAGATAGAGAGAGAGAGAGAAAGAGAGAGGGGGGGGAATGGAGATAATCAACAGAGGGAAGGTTAGAATTAAGGGAATTGAGAAAATTTTCTTGAAGAAGGTAGAATTTTAGCTCATACTTAAAGACAGAAAAGCTAAGAGAAAAGCGATGAAGAGAGAATTTCAGGCATGGAGGACAATTTCAGGCATGGAGCAGAATCAGGAGATGAAGTGTAGAATGTGAGGAACAGAAAAAGGTCAGTATCACTGGATTACACAACCTATGGGCAATCGAGGTATAAAAAGAATGGAAAGGTAAGAAGGGTTTAGGTTATGAATGCTAGACCTGGAAAAAAGAAGACATAGAAGTTTGTTACATGATAGAGAAATTAAATATAATCATCTTGACCCAGGAAGCTGAACCGGGAGCAAGAAAAGATTAGAGCAATGCAAAAAGTAAACCAGGCTGACTCTGGAGGTAGTTGACCCTGCCTCATGGGATGTCTACACCCAAACATGGATGACCACTGGCTAATCACACTGTCCAAAGGATCTTTGTTTAGTGCCTCACAGAATAGATAAACAGTGAGGTCCCCTTCAACTTCCATGGAACCCCTAAATCTGTCTTGAATGCTCTCCCCACTTGCCCCTGCCCCTGGACTTTCCTGGCTTTCTTTAAGCCTCCACTCCAATCCCACTTTCTGCAGGGAGCCTTTCTGAGTTCATACACTTACCCCCTGCCCATGTTAATGCCTTTCATTTGAGATTACTTCCCAGTCACACTGCTTCTTTCTCACACGTACAACTTCTTGCACACTGTCACCCCCATTAGAATCTGGGCTTCTTGAGGGCAGAGATTATGTGTTTGCCTTTCTTTATTTCCCTGACATGCTCAGCACAGTGTCTGGCACATAATAAGTACCTAATAAATGCTGGTTGACTGACTGACAATGCTCAAGGTTAAATATCCCTAGTTCCTTTGACCGATCCAGGCATTGGGGAATGGTGAAACAGGAACAGAGGAGAGGAAGAGGAAGTCTTTCTGCTATCCCCCTCCCTTTTACTGAATATAATGTTTGTGAAAGCTTAGCAAAGTGACTCAAGAGTGTGAGATCCTAGGTGGGACTTATTTGAAACCAATGCTAATGGTGGGATCAATCAACATTGATTCTTGGGGAGCTTTTCTCTCTCACTGATGAGCTCAGCCACCATTTTCGGTGACTATTTAGGTTGCTGTTGACAACACAGCATGAGAAGTTTTAATGAGGCTGACAGGAGGGAAGGAAGGCACTCAGGGGGAGATTTGTCTGGGGCACAACTATAAAAGGCCACATTCATTTTAATTCACTTTACCTGTGATCTCTTCAAAGATGGCATGGAACCCATCAAAGTTCTTAGAGCCATCTGACTGAAAGAGGATGTGGAGGGAGGATCCGGTGCTTTGGATGGGGGCTGGCCGCTCATTCCCACAGAAGCGTTTGATTATTCTGCTGTCACTGTTGTCCCCATCCCGGACCTCAACATAGTCGTACTGGCACATGTAGTCAAATTCCAGGCTTAACATAACGAATCTGGAAGCAGAGACGGAAGGGGAGAAGATGACATTGGAGGCAACATTGAATGGGACCGGGGGGTTCACAAGCTCATAAGATTGAGAGGTAGAAGGGCTTCAAGATTAAATAATCACGGGAACAAATTTCTCCACTGAGAAATACAGGTTCAGTCCCTATCATGGACAAGGCATTACCCTAGTCCCTGGGATTCAAAACCAAAAACAGCCCCCACTCTCAAAAACATAGTCTTTTGAGGAGACAACATATATGTGTATAAATACACACATAATAAAGGCAAAATAAAAACATTATAAAATACAATACAATGTAATAATAACAATATAATAATTTGACAAAATAAATTCTCCAAGGAGTAGGAGAGTACTAGTAGTTAGGGAGATCAGGAAAGTTTTCAAGAAAAGTAGCATTTGAACTGAATCTTAAAGGAAATTTTAAAAGATGGAGGTGAGGAGGGAGTGTGTTTAATTCAAAGGCAGGAGATGAAGTATTAAGGGGTTATCTAGACCAGTGGCATCAATTTCAAAGAGAAACAGAACCAGTAAACTGTACATAAGGCTCCTTATAAGCAGTAAAATCAGCTTGGAAAAACATTTATCAACATTATCTCTCTCTCTCTCTCTACCATCTAGCTATCTAATCTATCATCTATGTATCTTGGATATAGATATATGTTATACAAATTATATATATGATATGTATACATATATGTATATATGACACATGTAGCTATATAATATATTGTTATGTTATATATGCTGTTTTGTTTTATATTATATTACATATGATGTTATGTTATATATTACATGTAATGTTATGTTGTATTTGTAGGGGCATCTAGATGGTGCAGAAGATAGAGTGCCAGACTTGAAGTTAAGAAGACTCTTCCTTCTTTTAAATATGTCTTCAGATACTTACTACTTGTAGGCAAATCACTTAATCCTGTTTGTCTCAGTTTCCTCACCTGTCAAATGAGCTGGAGAAGGAAATGGCAGACCAACACATTTGTCAAGAAAATACAAAATGGAGTTGTGAAGGATCAGATATGACTGAAACAAATGAACATGATTGTATCTGTATTTATTTTGTTTTAAAATTTCCTTTTATTAAATTTTATTAAAAATTTCATTTTAATCTGGTTCAAATGCTGGCCTGGTATTTGACACCTTTGAATCTAGTCAGCTTCTTCATTTTGAATTTGGTAAAAACCCAGGGGTTGGAGAGGAGCACTCTGGGACAGACACAGAGCAGACTGGGAGATTGAGAGCCAGAAGCCCTCTCTCAGAGGCAAGACAGATTCACTTTTGCACTGACTAGAGGCTGAAGAAAGCAGAGACAGAAGCAAAGGACAAAGTGGCAAGAGCTCTTAAAACCAAGGGGAGAGAGAGAGGCCTCTAAGAAAACTAACTGGGCTGTTTTGGAGGAAGCAATAAAAGATCTGAACTTTTAAAACCTGACTGCATTTGGGTGATTATTACTTTTAATCGAAATTAAGGCTGCCTCCAGAAAACCTCCCCAAGAAACCTGTTCCCAGAGAGAACCATTATTATTTTAAAGAAGAGAAGAAACCACATTTTGGCACCTAAACGTGGGACTGACAGGTTCCTCAGTGGATTTCAGTGGAAAAACCTCCGATCCTGATCTCAGTGGAATTCAAGGTCATTCTTAAGTGTCAGAACCAGGATTTAGAGCTGTTTTCTACTCCAAATCTAGCATTCTTACGGCACAATATTGCTGCCTCAATTCTTTCATTTCATAAACGAGGAAACTTAGGAAGAGAGAGGGAACATGAGCACAAGAATGCTGATTAATAGAGTCTGAGCACAGACCTACATTTTCTGACTCAAAATCCAGGCTTCTTTCCATGGCTTCTCAGACAATCAAAAAAATCACAGAGTGGGAAGAGACATTGGGAGCCATCAGTGAAAGCCCAGCTTCTATGCACAGCACTCGGGGCCTGTCTTTGGCTAATGGGAATGGATAGATCTAGAAAGAAGACATTTATCTCACAACTACATAAAGATGAAGCAGCCACATGAAGGTTGCAAAAAGAGAGTAAAGGGGCTGGCTTGACAGGAGACAGGAGCTCCATACTTGGGAGGTTGACAAATATAAAGATGGAAACTTTCAATGCTCTCCATTCAAGGCTTCTACATATACTTAAGAAACAGAATCACCATATGCAAGGCAGAGTGTTAGTTCTGTATGTAAATGTGTCTGCCACAGGAGATAAAAAACATGGAAGATCCTAGAGCTTAGTGTAATCCTAGAACTCGTTTAACCTCCTCATGTTTACCGAGGAGGAATCTAAGGTGAAGAGAAGGTAAAGAATCAGCACACAGCTATCTAGTGGTAGTGTCCAGTCTATAATCCTGGACCTCTTGATCCTCAAAACATAATGTTCTTTTTCCTTTCAAACAGACAGGAGAATTCTGTACACCACAGTACTGGGAATAGTGTGTGTATATATATATTAGGAATTATATATATGTATACACATATACATATATAAATTCTTTATAATTTCTACTATCCTCTAATGGATCAGAAAACTCCATGGCCAAGGTCAACAGATACTATCATACTCTTTTTTCACAGTCTTCCTCTTACCTATTCTTATAAATCAGACAGCTTTTGGTCCTTCCCAAACTCACCTGGAACCTACAGAAATTGCATGAGGTCCTGCATGCACATTCCTACCACCACCACCTTGACATATACATACATTCATCACCTAAACAATAAGATACAAATGTGCAACATGCTCAGAAAACCTCCAAGAGTTATGTAAATAATAGCTTTTATTACTATTGAGAGAATTCCTCACTGGGTGTGCCCTATATCAATGAATCACGGCTCTGGACCAATAATAATGATCATCATAATAATAATTATTGTTGTTGTTGTTTTTTTTTTTAACATTTAAAGGTTTATTGGAAATGAGGAAACTAAGACTCATAAAATTTGAGTGACTAGCTCAGAGTTACACACAGCAAATAAGTATGAAAATCAGAAGATGTAAATTCAGTTCCTAATTCTAGAACTGGAGCTCTTTTCCTCATCATCTCATAGTACAGGCATCTTAGAGAAGCAGAATTATTTAGAGTTGAGAGTTAAACTTGACATCAGAAAGACTTGGGTTTAAATCCCAAACTAAGGTCATGGCTATGTCACCATGAATAAGAACTGAGCTTCAAGTTCTTTATTTGGTTAAGAGAGAGAGAGAGAGAGAGAGAGAGAGAGAGAGAGAGAGAGAGAGAGAGAGAGAGAGAGAGAGAGAGAGAGAGAGAGAGAGAGGAGAGAGAGAGATGCTTCTGGTTCTAAGCCCTCATTACTTTTGTGAGGATAAAATGAGAGAAGGCACATAGAGTATTACATAAGGATCAGCTCTCATCACCTACATCACCCAACATGGCAACTCCCAGCACTTATGGTATACAAAGTGCTTTCCTGAACACAATGCTCTGAGAGAAGAAAGTAGTATTTCACATACATGAATTTCATCCCAGTTTTAGTAATTCTTACACATAGCTACTGAATATCAGAGGACTAGAATCCTGAATTCTTATCTCAACCAGACCACTGACCTCTATTAGTTATTATATGTAGCATTTCTTGCTTTTTTTGACTGTATTAAACTAGCAAACTGCAGTTGACAACAACTCTAATTATATTTTTTCATAGAAAACCAAACAGAATACCAAGGATGTGAGAGATTCGTAGTGATGGTTGCGATGTGGCTGGCCACATAAACAAAGAGGGACAGGAAGCAAGCCACACAGTACTTGGGCAGGAGGAAGAGAGGGGAAGCCATGGCTTAAAAGCAAAAACACACACAACCAAAAAAAAAAAAAACCCAATCTTGGCTAACAGCCAGCACCTAAAGGTCCTGTCTGATAAAGGCTCCATCCCTTTTGTTTAATTTAGAAATGAAACCGAAATCCTTCTGAGACAGCTGCCTTCTTACTCAGTGAGAATGCCCCCATCTGCTCCTCATGGGATTTGGATACTCAGATCTACAAAAGCAAAATGAGACTGAAGACGTATATGGAGAAGCTATCAGGATTGAAAAGAATGGAGCCTTGGGCCATTCCACCCCAGCCTCCCTGAGATGTGCCAGCAGCCTGGGAGAGAAGGCGCCATATATTACAGAACAAAAAAAAAGTGGAGGTGAAGATTCCAGGCAGAAGATAAATAACGTAGGAAGCCCAGGATGCATGTATCAACCAAGGCTTGCTGTGCTGGGTTCCCAGAGGATGTACAGCCAGGGGGAGATTGATTTGCTTTTGGCAAAGGCTGGAAACATTACAGTCGTTAATGAAGATGGAGCGGTGCTCTCTGAGCTGCACACTTATACGCATGCGCGTATGCACACACACGTACAACATTGCTACCTTTGTTTTGCAAGCATGGGCATTCTAGCTCTCTAAAAGGAGACAGAATTAAGCTGCTTCTGCCCCTGTTCTTTAGCCATCAGGAGACAATGTCTCCACACCTCCAGTCCCTGAATCTGAGATCACGGCCTACTTTACCCAATGAAGACAATAGCTACCTGTCTACACCACAGCTGAGCAACAGTCAGCGCTTAATAAATGCTTAGATTTATTTGATATGTTATAAATGTTGATACCATATTTTCATATGATAAGATTGCACACTGTATTACAAGGGAAGGAGCAAAGAATTTGGAATCAGAAGTCCTGGGCTTCTCAGATGTCAGAGAAACAATGCTACAGGACCCGACTGGGTCCATTTGACTTGATCTCTCCAGTTGGTGATACATTGCTGTGCAGTTTTTAACACCTGCCCTCATTGTCATCTAGCAAATTCAGCCTCTGGCATGCCAGGCCTAGTGGGGAAGCTTGAGCCAGCTCCCTCCCCCATATCCTCCCCTCTCTCTGTTCCCTAATCTAACTTGCCACTTCCAGAGCAGCTCAGTACAGTGTACAATACATACACAAGCCAAGTAGTTCTAGGATGATGATTGAGCAAGTGAAGTAGGATCATGGGATCCAGACTTTAAAGGGGGCAAAGATTTTAGAAAGAGGCCATGAGGAATGTCAAGGGAACAGAGACAGCAGAGAGACACCAACAGAAAAGAAGGAAGGAAGGAAAGGAAAGAAAGATAAAGATAGAGACACTCACACCGAGAAAGAGAAAGAGATAGACAGAGACAGACAGAGAGACAGAGACAGACAGAGACTGAGATAAAGAGATAAAGATAGATACCTAACCACAAAAAAAGACAGAGAGAGAAAAAGACAGAGTGAGAGAAAGACAGATACTCACCCACAAAAAAAGACAAAGAGAGAAAAAGACAAAGACAGAGAGACACAGAAACAGAAAGAGAAAGACAAAGAGGGCAAGAGGGAGGGAAGGAAGGAAAGAGAGAGAGAGAGAGAGAGAGAGAGACAGAGAGAGAGAGAGACATATGCACATATATAGGGAGAGACAGTGAGACAAAGAGAAAGAGACAGAGAGACAAACACAGAGACAAAGAGAAATACACAGAGAGAAAAAGAGACAGAAAGAGAAACAGAGAAAAAGAGAGAAGGAGAGAGAGAGAGGGAAAGAGAGGAGAAGAAAAGAGAAAGAGAAAAGACAGAGAAATAGAAATAAAGATATGAATTTCCCTCCCCCATTAATCCTCATTCATCTTTCCTTGTTAAGGGAACATGAGGCTGAGACAAGACTGGTGAAAAATGATCTCTTCCAGGTGAGCCCTCTTACCCAGAACGATGACATTGGAGAGCATGATATAGTGACAAGTAGGTGGTGCAGTGGATTTGGAGTCAGGAAAACGAGTTCAAATCCATCCTCAGATGGATCTTGGACTACTAGCTATATGATCTTGGACAGGACACAACCTCTACCCAACTCAGTTTCCTGTTCTCTAAAATAAGAATAACGATAGCATCTACATCCCAAGAATACAATTAAACAATTTTGACAAAAACACTTTGCAAACCTTAAAGTACTATATAAATTCTAGCTGTTATTATTATTTCTAGTATTATTTGTCGATAGAATATTGGACCTGGCACCATGAAGTCCTGGGTTTAAATAATGCCTCATATGCCTGTTAACTACATGACTTAAGCAAATCAAGCTATTTTTCCAAGCCTCAATATGCTCCTCTGTAAAAGGGGTGTAATAATAGCACTTGCCTTGTGGGCACTGAGAAAATAAAGCTAGATACTGTAGGTAAACCGCTTTGTAAACCTTCAGTGTCAACTATTTTTATGATAGTATTGCAATCATCATTAATAGTAGCTCCTTTAATTTCCACATTGTTTCTTTCCTTCTTTAATAAAACTTTCACCTGTATTATTACAAACTGCACGTTCACAGGTAGAAAGCCTCTCTCTATTGAGAGTTACTATACTTGCAGATTCTCAGCTTTGGGGGTGGGGTAGAGTGAATGAGAAAATCCTCCAAAAGGTCTGTTTTAGGACAAGAGAGGCTGTAATTATTGAAGTCAGAGGATGATATCAAGGCGAGTTGTAGCCAGAGTTGAAGCCATAAAATCACAGGGAATGAAAGGAAGGTTCAATACATATAATCTCATGTAGTTATTAAGATCCTGGTGGGAACGGTCCTTTCCTAGGGGTCACCAGGTTCAAGCCCACTGTTTCCTTCTCCTTAGCCAGTAATTACTTCTGTAGCTCTCTGGGCTTCAGAAATTTGCCCTCGACTGCTTACCTTAGCTGGATGATGAACCCAGGCTTAGCATGAATGGTCCACTCACAGTGAGCATTCAGGGGATAACTTTCTAGGAGAATCTGGCCTTTCGGCACCCGCAGGACTTGACCGCACCCTGGAAAGAGAGAGTAGAAATTATGTAAGGTGATGAACCACAGGCAAGTTATTTATAGAAAAAGTAGAATAGAATGAAGAAGAGAAGAAAGATGATCACAATTCATATTTGTATAATACTTTGTGGCTTAAAAAGTTCTTTCCTTGCAGTATCGCTGAGAGGTAAGCAGTGCAAACATTATGGACATCTCTGAGCCTCAATTTCCCCATCTGCAAAATGGGGATGAATGACTTGTCCAGACTCATAGTTAGAGCTGGTAAATGAGATCCTAGGATTTGAAGCTAGAATTTTAATGATAATTTAACTTCTCATTTTACAGATAAGGGAACTAATTAAGACTTGGGAGGTTAAGAGATGAATGACTTGTCCAAAGTAATAGATAGAGCTGCTAAATGAGATCCTAGGATTTGAAGCTAGAATCTTAAAGATAATTTAGCCTCTCCCTTTACAGATAAGGGAATTAATTAAGACTTAGTGAGTAGCTCACCCAGCTATTAAGTGGCAGATCTGGACCTCAAATCCATTGCCTTTCCTATTTTTACCATGTTTTGTCTAGAGACATCGAGGTTACATAGTAAAAACAGAGAACCATCAAGAGAGAGAGAGAGAGAGAGAGAGAGAGAAAAGACAGTGTTGGGTTCAGAATCATGAAAGCCTAGGTTCAATTCCTACCCCAGATAATTCCTACCCCAGATAAGTGACCTTGGACAAGCTACTTAACATATGTTTGTCTCGGTTTCCTCAATTGTAAAATGAGAATAATAGTACTTATTTCCTAGAGGTGTTAGGAGTCTTAAATGAGCTAATATTTGTAGTATTTGGCGTGTTTTAAGTGTGTTTAATCTCCTTCTCATGTTTGGAAGGGCTCTCAGAGAGCATCTAGGTCCATCCATACCAACGCAACAATCTTATCAGTATCTCTGACAAGCAGTCAGGTACAGTGCAGCATGAGCAGCATGAACAAGATGCTTTCTATAGACACTTAGGAGCCTCTGTGGCCTAAACCCAGAAATCTCTACTTACAGACAACAATGTATCAACAGCAAGATTATTTCTATAATAACCACTCTCAGAGCCTCAGGTTTTTCTTCTGCCAAAAAGGGGTATATGACTTGTCCAAGATCACACATTTGGGGACTGGTATCATGAATGGTGGACAATTTACCAGCATGCCCTACAGGTCAAAAAAAAAATCCTACCAAGTGCCCAGTCAGACACAATCTGGTGGCTGGAGTTACAGACGGCAGAAAGTCACTATCTTTCTAAAACTGACAGAAAAACAAATCCCCACCATAGAGACATAAACCTCAAATTGTCCTGGATAATTCAGGATATCCAATTCAATAATTAAAGTAGATCCACCATATAAATCCTACCAGGTCTCCAATCCAGTGATACT
The DNA here is from genome assembly GCF_016432865.1 of Antechinus flavipes. Taxonomy (NCBI): domain Eukaryota; kingdom Metazoa; phylum Chordata; class Mammalia; order Dasyuromorphia; family Dasyuridae; genus Antechinus; species Antechinus flavipes. The sequence goes on from NC_067403.1 coordinate 229,698,175, forward strand.
GGCCTCCTAGCTGTTCCACTTCCAAAACACTTCATCTCTCATCTCTGGGCATTCCCTCTGGCTCTATCCCCCATGCCTAGAATGTCCTCCTTCTTCATCTTTATCTGCTGGCTCTCCTGGTTCCCTGTCAGCCCCATCTGCTTCAAGAAGTCATTCCCAACTCATCTTAATTCTAGAGCCTTCTCACTATTAATTATTTCTTACTTACCTGTACACAGCTTGCTTTGTATACACTTGATTGTCTCCCTATTAGACTGGAAGCTCCTTGAGGGCAGAAATTGTCTCTCTTTGTATTGCCAAAATTTAGCATAATACGTGGTATATAATAAGCACTAAATCAATGCTTATTGATTGACTGATTCACAAACTCTTTGTGTCTCATTTATAAAACAAAGAGGTCGGATTTCACAGCCCCTTTTAGTTCAAAATAACTAACATTTCTATGTGGCTTTAAGGCTGATGAAACACTTTCTATATGTTTCCTCATTTGATCATTGCAATAATGCTGTGAGGAAGGTATAATTGCTACTATCTCTGCTCCCATGATCACTTGTTTTGCAGAAAAGAAAACTGAGGTACAAAGAAATAAAATGCTTTGTTTGAGGTCATGCAATAGTCAGTGGAAGAGGGACTAGAATGCGGGTCTCCAAAGGGCTTCAACTTTTTAAAAATGAAATCAGGGAAGTGAGTTTCACTTAGGATTTTCTGAACCAGTCTATACCACCTCTCTCCCCTTCCAATACACACACAGAAGAAGTAAGATTTCCCACCCCAAGGGACAGATAGGCTTGAGTGAACATCCTCATTAAAAACAAAACTCATTTTCTCCCTCTCTCTCTCCCTGGACAAATCACATCCATCATTCCTCCCCTGCCTATTGTGGAGCTTGTAAAATGAGATGTCACGCGAGGGACAAAACAAGAAAAATGCTTCTTGGATACATTGGGCCCCCTTAGACTAGAGGCTCCCTCAGAGCCCAAGTCCACAATCCCCAACTGTCTTTGCAAACCTACTAGAAACAGAGACGTGGGGAAAGAGAGCCAGACCATTGGCTTCTACTTGTGTCCTTGGGTAATCTTGGGGATTTCAGCCTCTCTGGACCTCAGTTTCCTCATTTGTAAAATCAGAGTTTGGGTAGATAAACTTTGATATGTGTTCTCTAATTTTTTTTTTTTGAATTATGAATATTTTCCACTTTGGTCTTTCAAGATACAAGGCTGCATCCTTCAGAATCCCTTGTGTCCCCCAAATGCAGGAATGGGCCATTGCATAAATCCAAACAAGAGGGAATGAGGTAAAGAAGCGAATAAAGATTTGACATCAGGTCCAAGAACAGAATGGGTTGGTGGGTTCTTCCTGCTGGATATGTTTAAGCAGATCTTGGTCAGCTGCTTATTAACTGTGCCATCATGGGGATTCCTTTCAAGTGTATATTGAACTTGTTGGCCACTGAGTTTCCTTCCAACTAAATTCTGTTTTAGGGCAGGGGACGTGGAAATAGAGAAAAGGGAACAGATGAGAGGTGATGTGGGAGTAGAAACTCCAAGATATGCCTGCTGATTGGGTGTGGGAGGTAAAGGAGAATGTGGAGTTGAAAATGACTCCGAGGAACCTCGGTGAGTGGAAGTATGGGATGGGGTAGGAGCAATCAAACCTAGGATCTCGTCTCCAAATCTGGCTTTCTTTCTCCCATAATATCACCACCCTTGCCCATATCATTAAGATGCAGCCTTGATTCCGAACCACAATCCTCCTTCCCACACTGAAGGGGAGGAAAGACCTGGCCCCAGGATCCATGGCAGCTTCCAAGCAATCCGAGACAAAAGCTACTTCTTGGAAATGGGCTGGATGCAAGAGGGTGTTGGACGGTGGAGACCGCGAGGTATGTTTGTGGAGGGGGTGGGTGATTTACTCAGAGAGAGTTTCCCTTTTATTTTGATTTTGGACAACGGGGCTCCTTTAGTTCTGTTTGTCCCCTCCTTCCCTCTTCAAGGGACGGGAAAGGTCAGGAGTTTGGGGAGCCCTGAACATGGAGGGGGAGGGCATACTAACCACCTTTCTGTTGAGAGCCGAACAGTGAAAACAGCCTGTGTGTCCTTGCCAAGGAAGTACCAGTGGCCAACCAAGCAGGTGGTCCTAAGTCTGAAGGGAACTCTTGGAGAAGTGCCTTGGAGGGACATGCTCAGATTTACCAATGATCGCTTGCTTTAGAAAGGGGGGAGGCTTTCTGGAGTGAGAAGGACAGACTCCTCTTGCTCTTACATCCTGCACACATCCTCCAGTCCCAAGGAAGAGGGGTAGTCCAACATATTCCCTCCCTGATACAAATCAAAAAATGCTCATCCCGCCTCTTTCCAAAACAACTAGAGTGCTGGAAAGATTCCAACACAAGTTTACACCCACAGCAATCAGCAAGATTTTGATTCTCTCTTCCTTTGGGTGAGAAAAAAGGGAGACAGAGAGACATAACACACTTCTGCCGAGTATTTTTACATCTTCCTTCTCAAAAAGAAAAGGGTAAAAAAAATCCATAACCCCCAGGAATTTTTAGAAAAGAAAATCAGTTAGACTGGATGGAATTTGAAGAAAATTAAAAAGTCAGCTTTGATTCTTGTTTGGGGGTTTGCTTGATTTTTTTCTCATTCAGGAGTATCTTCTAGAATGACATAGATGAACAGAGTTTGAATTCTATAACCTAGTAAGTCTCCGAAACATTCAGTGTTAAAGAGAGAATAATCCAAGGATTTATTCATAAAGCATTTATTAAGCACCTGCTGTGTTCAAAGCTCAATTCTATTCTCTCTCTCTCTCTGTTTTTCTAACACGGGGGGGGGAGGGAGGGAGAGAGGGAGGAAAGAAAAGAGGGAGAGAGGGAGAGAGAGAGAGAGGGAGAGAAGAAGGCGAAGGAGAGAGGGAGGAACAAAAACACTAAAACTCATCAGTTTGCCCTTGAGTTTGCATTCTACTCTGGAAGAATAGAGTAGAACATGTCATCTCTGTTGGGGAAAACTGGATTAATCTGAAGCAATGCTACCACAGGGAAGAGAACAATGACAAGTCCAGGACCCCTGATTCGCAATCAATACTGAGGGAACAGTAGGAAGACTGGGAACTGGATAGAAATTCATCTATTCCACAAGTGGCTAAGTCCAGTCCAGCACAATCTGCCTACTAATGAGATGCTCTCCCTTTCCAAAAGACAAGTTAAAATGGCTTACCGTAGAGGCCATGCACTTGACTTAACGCTGACTTCTGGGAGATGCAAATTCAATACCAGATCGTTGCAGAAATCCTGCTCCATTATTTTCCCTGCAGGACTGTCTAGACCCACAACCATTTTAGCCATTTTTAAACTAAAATGATTATTTTTTCTCCTTTACTGAATTTAACCATTTTGACTGAATTGACCCAAATATTGACCAAGGTCTCTTTCTTTTTGCTTTGATTTTAATAGCATTCATCATTAGACACACGAATTGGCATAAACAGTTAATTCAATCCAGAACTCGCGTGGGCATAGAGACACCATCTGGAGCTCAAACTCAGATCATTTCAGCAGCTTGAAAATATACCTGATTTGGTGCACTAAAACAAGTTATTCTTTCAATTTAATTCCATTCAACAATCATTATTAAGTACCTACTGCATAGCAGTCATTACACTAGATGCTGGTGATACAAAATTATAAATAAAAAAAGTCCCTGCTTTCAACGAGTTGATATTCTTCTAAGCAAATAAAATTAATATCAACAACAATAATAATAACGCTCAGAATTATACAATGCATTAAGATTTCAAAGTCTTACAAATATTATCATTTTATAAATATTGATAAAATCGATAAATATTACTATAATATTTAATGCATAAATATTATTTTATAAATAAAATATTTATCTCCAAGGCAACTCTATGAATTAAATACTGTGATTACTTCCAAATTATATATGAGGAAATTGAGGTTAAAGATCAACAGTTAGTAAAATTTGAGGTCAGATTTAAATTCAGGGCTTCCTAATTTCAAGTCCATTTCTCTATAATCTGTATCATCCAACTGACTTTGAATATTAGCAACAACAATAATAATAGTTACCTGGGACAGGATTTGAATTTAGGTTTTCCATCTAAATCCAGAATTCTATCCAGTAAACAACATTTTGAACATCAAACAAAGGAGCCTCAATTTAGTTAGGAGTGACATTAGGGGTCATTAAATTCTACTCTATTTTACAAAGCAGAAGACAAATCCAGAAAGGTCACCCAGATTGAACAAAGGAGCGTAGATTTAGTTAGGAGTGATGTCAGGGGTCATTAAATTCTACTCTATTTTACAAAGCAGAAGACAAATCCAGAAAGGTCACCTGATCAATTTGCAAGTAAATAGTAAAGGCAGGTCCTAAAATGAGGTTTTCTACCTTCAAATCCAGGTTTGTGTCATGCTGCAGGTACTTGGATGATATGTTAAGACTATACCTGGTAGCACAGATTATTATAAAGAAGAAGAGCAGGAGTAAGCAGAGAGAGTGATGGGTAAGCTTCCCTTTAAGTAAGCAAGGGATATCACAAGGGATGGGTGAAAAGGGAATCCACTGAAAATATAAGTGACCATCTGGACAAAGGTTTGGAGGTAGGAGATGCGCTATCACATATCCCAAACAACTACTTGGTTTATTTGACTAGAAAAGGAAATGAAAGCAAAGAAGGAATATGAACTCGGACTGAAAAGGTAGATGGGAAAGAGATTATCAATCATCCAATCAGCATTTAAAAGTGTCTTCTATTGTGGTACTGTGCTAGGGGTTTTCCATGTCAGTCTGAGGATTTTCCATTTTATCCTGGAATAGTCTCTGAAAACTGGGGACCAGGGAAGTGATATGATCAAATGCGTGTTTTAGGAACACCGATTTGGAAGTTGTGTGGTAAATGGATTGAAGAGATGGACTGAAACAGAGATCAATTAGGAGACTGTTGAAGTAGTCCAGAAAGGAGCTGGTCACCGTCCCCACTAGTGTTCCTAACCTTCTCTGGCTTGGGCAGCCTAGAAGCCATGTAGGTGATGCAGGAAGGATGTCCGACCTCTTTCTCTTTTCCCTTGACTAGGGGTTTGACTGCTCCTAGGGTTTGAGTGAGATGGGGATTAACAGTTCTGCTCCCTCTGAGGAGACGGATTACCACCAGACCCTCCCGTCTGCTTCGTCCCCCCAGCGCCGTCCGTGCTCTTGGGGCTTCCGGGATTTTACTCAGCTGCTGAACTTTCTTTTAGATGCTGTTTTCCTCACTTAGTAAGTGAGCTCTTCAAGAGTAAAGAACATCCTACTGGAACGTCAGGGCTCGGCACAAAATATAACCTAATGGATGCTTTGTCATTCATTCACAGCAAAGATGGTGGGAATGGCAAGAAGAGGACAGTGGTGAGCCTTGTGCCTTCACAATTGGGAAATAAGAAAGGGAAACTAATAGACTATGATGGGAAATTGAGAATCAAGGAGATGGTGACTGGGAGGAGAGCTGAGTCCTCAGTGGAAGGAGGGAAGTGGTACCGAAGTTAGACTCGGGAAGAAACATCAATAACGACCGACTCTGGTCCAGGGCAACGTGCCTTGGAATCTCCACAAATTAACTGGAACTTTCTAAATCTAGTAGGCTGTACGAATTCTTTAATAATAGTTCTCAGATATCAAAGGACTCTCACATGTACAAACACACACACAAACACACTGCTAATTGCTCTTCTGGAGATATTTCTTCCACATACATATATTTATGGGTGTAAGTATATATATGAATATATGAATGAAGGAAGGAGCATTTATTAGGCTCTTAGTGTATAAAACACTAGAGATAGAAATAAAAATAATATGCATGTGTACATATACATATATACATATGTATACATACACATATGCATTAGAAATATAAACTGTAGGCATGTGTACATATACACATACCCATGTATATAAATATATACAGCATTAATATACATACACGCAACACATCCATCTATACTTGTATGAGTATGTATGTATGCGATATTTACATGTATTAATATATACACACATTACACATATAACACCGATGCATGTATACTAATATAAGTATGTATCTATATAAAATATATGCACGATAATATACATATATACTTGTATGAGTATTATATATAAAATGTACACATGTATTAATATATGTACACATGGAACACACATAAAACACACACACATATACTTGTATGAGTATGTATAGAATGTATATATGTATAACATATAAATGTAAATTTACATATATAATATAATACATATATACATATAACATAATACATATAAATGTATTAATATACACAATATTCATAATATGTATTGGTGTGAGTATATAGATGTTAACATACATATATACATATGGTATACATATATACATGGATTAATGTACAAACACACATCTATGAGCTTTTAAGTTCCCAATCTCCTTCCCTTGAGGAATATCCACCTATTTAAATTCAACCTCAGACACTTCCCACTTGTACTTTCTTAGGAAAGTCACTTACCTTGTTTTCCTCGATTTCCTCCGGGGGTATTAATAGCACCTGCTGTGAGAACGAAGCAAGCTATGGAAAAAGCTCTTATCACAGGGCCTGACCCATAGTAGGTATTCGATAAATGTTCATTTTGTTCCTATAATATCTATGCATATATCCATATGCAAATCCGAGGAGAGCGCGAACTTAAAAATAATAAGGGAAGGAGCAGCTAGTGGTGCAGTGGGTAGAGCAGCAGCCCTGAAGTCAGGAGCACCTGAGTTCAAATCTGCCCTCAGACAGATTTAACATTTCCTAGTTGTGTGACCCTGGGCAAGTCACTTAACCCCAATTGCCCCAGCAAATAATAATAATAATAATGATAATAAAAGGACCATGCACAACATGCTGCTGTGTACAATGCAATATATACATATGTACAAGGAGCATACACTGCATTAGCACGCACTCACAAGCGCACATGGTGGGCCTGCCCCCACAGACAGATGAACGACTCACATGAGAACCAGTGCTCACATGTACAGACAGACACAAGTCTGCCCAGTGTATGTGGACCGTATACATGTCTGCCTGCACTAGGTAGCCATGTGCACGTAATCCTGTCTTATTCTCTTTGTCCGCTGTGGAGGAACCAGAATTTAAAAATCCATTTTAAGCTTCCTGCTTCTCTTCCTCAAGCTCATGAGGGACGTCCCCTCCAGAAGCCCAGGGGGATGAGACTGGAGACTCTCATGGCTCCAAGGACAGACACCCAGAGCAAGATGAGCCCCTTTTCAATGGCTCAATCAGTGGGTTTCCGAGCCTCCCTGAGGGAGGGACACCAATCCACAAGCCAATAACCTTCAGTTCTATTAGTCAAGGTTTCTCTCATTTTCTTTTCCTCCCTCTCTCCCCACTTCCTGTCTCTCCATCTCTCTGTCTGTCTGTCTCTCTCTGTCCGTCTGTCTGTCTCTTTTTCTCTGTCTGTCTGACTCTCTCTCTCTCTTTGTCTCTGTCTCTCTCTCTCTGTCTTTCTCTGTCTCTCAATCTCTGTCTCTCTCTTTTTCCCTCTCTGTCTGTCTGTCTGTCTGACTTTCTGTCTCTCTCTCTATGTGTCTCTCTCTCTCTTTCTCTCTCTCCTCCCTCCCCCTTCCCTCCCCCTTCATCTCATTCTCATCATTCTTGGCCATATCAATCTTCTTTCTGCTTCATATTCAGGCTCTGCAAATATTTTTAGACATTGGTCATGATTCCCTCTTCCAGATGTTTAGTCATCTCTTGGACAATGGGCAAATCTCTCCTGTAATCTTTCCTCATAAACCCTAAATCATTTTTTGGGTTGGTTTCTGAGTCTTGAGGGTCCCTGAAGGATCTTGAGAATCAGAAATAGCTCAATATGAAGCTAGAGGTGGGGTCTTTTATATCACTCTATTGCTCTCACCCACTCTTCCTCCCTTTAGGGAAGATAAAATATCCAGTATCCGGTCCAAGTTAAATAAGTGTAGGTCCATTAGGTCAGAAATATTTCTTTATTTTTCTAGGCCAAGCATTTTTAAGGGGAAAACATGGACTTGACACTAGAATTCAGTTCCCGTCCCTTCTGGATTTTCTGGGATTTCACATGGCACTGAAATATTCCATAACTTGACTCATGTTATTTTCTTGGGCTACACTGGGTGATCTGAAGTTCAAGAGGGAAATAATCATCTTTCTCTAGGAATATAAAATACCCACCACAACAGTTATGATTCAGTATTATTAACAAATTTTACTCAACTAAATCCACCAGGAAACAATCTGCTGTGGTGGTAGAGAGGCCAAAATGAGCAAATGGAAAATGGCCCAGTTATTAGAATCTCAGAAACATGACCACCACAATAACAATAGGGTTAGATTTGGGCAAAGTGATTATTGCTGTCTTGTGAATTCTGACCCCCTTTGTCTTTCTCCTAATGCTCCTCTTCCCATCCCCTAGATCCCCACTGACTCCATCACAATTCTCTTCCACCATTTTCATCCAAACCTCTTTAGCCAACAATCATAAAGGGTTTTATAAACTCATGTGCAACTCCTGGAAACATTTGTCTTTTAGTAGGGGAAAATTTTATGAACCCAAGAAATGAGGTTTTTAATAATGGTAAAATTTTAGAAATTAGCAAAAGTTTTGTGAGTTTTAGTTTCGTGAGTCACAAGGGACTTTAAAATAATCTAGTCCATTCCACTCATTTAGAGATGTTAAAACCAATGGCCAGAAAGGTTGTGATTTGCCTAAGGTCACAAGGAAAACCATAAGAAGACCAGATTATGAATTTATGTCTATTGGCTCAAAAAATTAATTTTTTTTTGGGGGGGAGAGGGGGAATGGGAGGAGGAAGAAAGAGAGAAGAGGAGAGAAGAGAGGAGGAAAGGGGAAGAGAGAAGAGGTCACCATGTGTCCAGTCAATATATAAGATTTTTTCTGGGTAGCCACATAGGAGATCTCATAATAAAGAGGAAGATAACCAATCAAAAAATTTTCTGACTGGGTATGGTCACACATGCCTGTAATTCTGTTACTGGGAGACTGAGGCTGGTGGGTTGCTTGAGTTTGGGAGTTCTGAATTATTGTGAGTTCATGATGCTGACTGTCTATGCTAAGTCCAACATCAATATGGGGAAACCCCAGGAAATGAAGCCATCAGGCTGCCTAAGGAGTGGTCAATGGAAGTAGAGTAGAAGTGGAGCAGGTCAAATCTTCCATGCTCACCAGTAGTGAGATTAAAATGGTCACTGCACTTTCAGCCTGGGTGAGATGGGGGAAATCCTGAAAAGGAAGAAGGGAAGATGAAAGAAAAAGGAAGGAAAAGAGAGAGAGAAGAAGGGAAGGAGAGAGAGAAAGGAAGGAAAGAAAGAAGGAAGGAAGGAAGGAGAGAGGAAGGGAGGGAGAGAAGGAGGGAGGGAGAGAGAGAACAAAAGAAAGAAGGAAAGAAAGAAGGAAGGAAGGAAGGAGAGAGGAAAGGAGGGAGAGAAGGAAGGAGGGATGGAGAGAAAGGAAGGAAAGAAAGAAGGAAAGAAGGAAGGAGAGAAGAAAGGAGGGAGAGAAGGAGGGAGGGAGAGAGAGAACAAAAGAAAGAAGGAAAGAAAGAAGGAAGGAAGGAAGGAGAACGGAAAGGAGGGAGGGAAGGAAGGAGGAGAGAGAGAGAACGAAAGAAAGAAGGAAAGAAGGAAAGAAAGAAGGAAGGAAGGAAGGAGAGAGGAAAGGAAGGAGAGAAGGAAGGCGGGAGGGAGAGAAGGAAGGAAAGAAAGAAGGAAAGAAAGAAGGAAGAAGGAAGGAGAGAGGAAGGGAGGGAGGGAGAGAGAGAACGAAAGAAAGAAGGAAAGAAAGAAGGAAGGAAGTTTTCTGTTAATTGTGTTGAGACTGCAAAGGGATTAAAATGATTTTACATCCTCTCTCTTCCATTTTGATTTCTACTTTCTAGAAGAAAAAATATCACTAGTGCGACTAACAGAACAGGACAGCTCTCTGAAAGCACTGCTCAGGGCGCCATCTAGTGGGAAAATCATCGAACTGCCGCAGTTCACCCTCTCAATAGATCCTTCTTTCCCCTCTGTGGTACGGCTGAGTTGGGGGCTTCTGCTGAAAGAGGCCATTTTGTCATAGAGTATAGAGAGCAGGACCAGGAGAACAGAACCCATAAAGGCTGAAATAATTCAAACAAGAAGACTGAAACAGAAAGCTGTGTGGCTGTGGAGACCAAGTTTGACCCCAAAACTGTACTTTGTTTCTGATTTGCACTGTCTCTCTGCTTATCTCTGTCTCTGATTCTCATTCTGTCTCTGTCTCTGTCTTTCTCTCTGTCTCTGTCTCTGTGTCTCTTTCTCTCTGTGTCTCTGTGTCTCTGTCTCTGACTAACTCTGTCTCTCTATCTCTGTCTCTGTCTCTCTGTCTCTCTCTCTCTCTCTCTGTCTCTGTCTCTATCTCTCTGTATCTCTGTATCTCTCTCTCTGTCTCTGTCTCTGTCTCTCTATCTCTGTCTCTGTCTCTCTATCTCTGTCTCTGTCTCTCTATCTCTCTGTATCTCTGTATCTCTCTCTGTCTCTGTCTCTGTCTCTCTATCTCTGTCTCTGTCTCTCTATCTCTCTGTATCTCTGTATCTCTCTCTGTCTCTGTCTCTCTCTCTCTGTCTCTGTCTCTGTATCTCTCTGTATCTGTCTCTCTCTCTGTATCTCTCTCTCTCTCTCTCTCTGTCACTCCCCATCTCTCTTTCTGTTTCTCTCTGTGTCTCTCTTCTGTCTTTCTATCTCCTTCTCTGTCTCTCTGCCTATCTCTGTCTGACTGTCCCTCCCTCCATTTCTTTCTCTGTCTTTCTCTTCATTTCTCTGTCTCTGTCTTCTGCTTCATCTCTGTTTATTCTCCTGTCTCTTTTTCTGAATCTCCCTGTCTCTTTCTGTCTCTCTTTGTCTCTCTAAAGCCAAGCAACTATCAAAAGAGTTTAGGCAGAGTTTCTCCTGGAACCTGATCTATTAAAATGTTGCTCAGCAGATCCCCAGGCTTCCCTGTAGCTTTCCTTTCCAGTCTCTGGTATAGTAGAAAGATCCCTGGTCTGAGAATCAGAAAGACCTGGTATCTTCCTGTGTGATCCTGGACACCTGGGAGACCAGGTGGCCCAATGGGAAAAGCTGTGGATTTGGAACCAGGGTGGGCCCTGCCACTGACTCCCTGTGTGACTCAACATTTCTGGTCCTCAGTTTCCTCCTCTGGAGTTGCATTCAACGTCAGCACTACGTATTTTCTATGACCTCATTTCTCTTGTTTTCCCAACCTGTCACAGGCAGGGTTGTGATATCAGATTTCTTAGGTGCCTTCTGGGTCTAACCCTATTACTTCAATTCCCCAGTTGTACAATGTATCAGGGGTCCTCAAACTTTTTAAATAGGGGGCCTGTTCACTGTCCCTCAGACTGTTGGAGGGCCGGACTATAGTAAAAACAAAAACTTTGGTTTGTGGGCCTTTAAATAAAGAAACTTCATAGCCCTGGGTGAGGGGGGTAACCATCCTCAGCTGCCGCATCTGGCCCACGGGCCATAGTTTGAGGACCCCTGAGTAGATATTTGCCCTGCCCACTGCTCTCAATTGCTCTGAGAAAGTTCTTTGTAAACCTTGAAGCCCAATAGAAACATGAGTGCTTGTTCTCACCGGTCACTAAATATCCCATCGTCCATTAAGAATTCTAGTGTGAAGACCGTGCAGAGCCAGAAGGGGGCATTAAAAACAATGGTTTAACGACGTCCTCCTTCACAAAGAGCTCCCGTGTCCCATCAGGATGTTCTCAGCCGGGCGACTGTGAAGGATGGATGCTATTCACATACTGAGCTCTAAGAACACTCAAGTCAGCATTTACAAGCTGAGGGAAATAAATTTCCTGGAAATGTCGAAGTGATGATCTGAAAGAACATCAGCCTATTCTTCTGTCTTACAGATGAGAAAACAGCTTCAAGGAGAACATCGCTCTTCTGCATTCATGTACTCTACAATGCAGTTGTGCTTCTTGAGGTTCGTCACACACTGAAATTACATCCCTCATCTCCTCAACCTGGAATACACTCTCCGGCCTTTTGGAGAATCCCTTGTGTCCTTACGGACTGAGCTCTTTTCGAGCCTTTTACACCTTCCCTACTCCATTTCCAACTGTGAATGTCTCCTTTACCCTACAATTCCCTATTAACTGTATCCCATGCCTAAAATGCTCTCCACTCTGACTATTGACCTTCCTAGTTTCCTTGAAGATCTAACTAAAATCCCACTTTTTACAGCCAGACTTCCTTAATACCTCTTAATTCCAATGTTTTTCCTTTCTTAATTATTTCCTATTTATCCCATATGCAGATTGTTTTGTTCATATTCCTTTGGAGATTGTCTCTCTCATGAGACTGTAAGCTCCTCAAGTGCAGGGCCCATCTTTTGTCTTTTTGTAACCATAGTACTTAGCAAATATCTGATGCATAGGTGCTTAATAAATGTTTACCGAAGTGAAATAAAAATGACTTTGTATGTATTTTATATATTTATGTGTGTATGTATATATATATATATATATTTCTTCTAACAGAATAAAGTTTCCTTGAGAGCAGGAACTGTTTGTCTGTATTTCCAATATCTGTCAATCCCTGGAATATAGGAGATGTTTATGAAATACTTGCTAATTGATGATAATAAGTAACAAAACTAGGGCTCAAACCCCAGTTCTATTTCCTCAATTCCCCTAAGTATTCCCCTCTTTAAGATGTGGGTAATAAATATGTTGCCCACTTTCTGCTCTGTGATAGCCCAGGGCATGGCAGCTAGATCACATGGGGCCAGAGCAGATATTCAAACACATTAAGATTACGGGACCTGGAGTAAGTAATTGAGCTTCAGTTTCTACTTCTGTAAAATGAAGGATGGCTTGGTGGTGTGGTCTAAATCTATGGCTCTATGAAAAGAAACCGAGCCTATACAGCCTAGGGAAAGGAAGATTTAGACAAGGACAAGATGGTTCTACTCCAAGGACTACCACATGAAAAGGGGATTATACTGTTATAGATGAGTCTGGAGGGAAGCCATAGGAATAAAGGGTAGATATAAGAGGGAGGCACTATCAGAAAGAGTTTCCTAAGAGAGGTCACCTGGTGAATGTGGATGACCTCTGGACAAGTGCATTAAGGAAGGAAATCCTCAGTCACATGTAGAGATGAAAGACAGTTTAATGGGCTTCTAGTCCAATAACCTTATTTGATAAAGGGGGAAACTGAGGCCCAGAGAGAGAGATGAGGGACTTATTGAAGGTAGCATGGATAGTCAATGGCAGAATGAGGATTTGAACCCATAGCCACCACTGTTTCCAACAAACCACATGGCTTGGTGATCTCTACCATCTCTCAGAGTTCTGAGGCTCTCTGATACAGAAAACCCCCAAAAGCCTCTGTCTTTTCTGACCATTAATCCCAGTGCCCCAGATGCTAGGGACCAAAATCGGTCTTGCTGGAAGGACAAAAATAGGGGAAAGAGAGCTCCAGCTATCACAGAGAGTACTTACTCATACAATCCCCTCCATACCAGCCTCCTCGACATTCAGCACAGTAGAATCCCTTCACATAGAAGTCGTCCAGAGAGCCCCCCCAGGAGCCATTGCGGCAGCTCTTACAATTCTCAAAGATGGTACAACCTGGAACACATTCAAGAAAGACTTATTAGGGAAGAGGTTATATGGGATGTGAGAAAGACAGACGGACAAAGAGAGGAGGGAAAAACAGAAGTGGTGAAGGGAGGGAAAGAGGAGGGAAAGAAAGAAAGACAGAGAGAGAGAGAGAGAGAGAGAGAGAGAGAGAGAGAGAGAGAGAGAGAGAGAGAAAGAGAGAGAGAGGAAGAGAGAGAGAGAAGAGAGAGAGAGAGACAGAGAGAGAGACAGAGAAACAGAGACAGAGAGTGACAGAGAGAGAGAGAAAGAGAGACAGAGACAGACAGAGAAACAGAGACAGAGACAGAGAGAGAGAGAGAGAGAGAGAGAGAGAGAGAGAGAGAGAGAGAGAGAGAGAAGCAGAGAAGGGAAGAGAATAATTTCTTGGGAGCTGAATAAAGAAAAAATCATAAGCTTTGAGGCTCTGTCAAAGTCACTTTCATATGTTCAAATGGATCTTTGATTTCATTGATATAAGAATTCCTTCAGCTCAAATGCTGAGTATAAAAAAAAAAAAAATCTTGGAGTCATCGGGAGCTATTCCTAGGAATCTAGTTCAACTCAGACAACATTAACCAAGGACTTACTACTATGCAGGATAAGGCACTACAAAACCAGAAAGAAATCAACTCTTGCCCTCAAGGAGCTTACATTCTACTGCAAGAACTGCAGCTGGTACATAGATAAGTCCAATAAAATATAACTAGGGGAGGAAAAGGACCCTATCAATCAGCTGTTCTTAAGTTGTTAATACCTGAGCTGAGTTTAGAAGAAAAAGTAAAATTCTGATCATCAGAGATGAGGACCCTCTGAACATGTGACAATCCCTTCTCTTTTGTAAACAATGCGTGCAAATCACAAAATTTCAAGCCAGAAGGATCTTAGGGATGATTGAGTCCAATGGTTTCATTTTATAGATGAAGAAAACTGGAACCCAAGGGAGTTAAAGGTCATGTCTAAGTTCACAGAAATAGCCAAGTTAGGATTCAAACCCATATGATCTGACTTTCAATCTAACACTCTTTCTGCTATTTGCTGTTGCATAGTGTGATATTGGCAATACTTGTTCATATATGCAAATACATCACATACTTAAATACCTATCTAAAGATATATGTTTATGAATATATGTATCTTATATAGATATAGCTATAAATGTGGTGTGTGTATATATATATATATATATATACAGACACACACATATATATATACAGAGATACATAGCTTTATATGTAATATGTACATAGATACATATAGATTTCCAAAACTAATATCATATATATATAACTGCCTATAGATGCTACATCTATAGCACCTATATCTATAACTAAACCATATATATCTATCTAATCTATAACTAAATCATCCTTATCTATATACAAACTATGTATACATCTACTTAATCTATAACTGAATCAAACTTATCTATATTTAATCACATCTATCTAACCCAGGGGTCCTGAAACTCTGGCCCGCGGGCCAGATGCAGCAGCTGAGGACGTTTATCCCCTTAACCCAGGGCTATGAAGTTTCTTTATTTAAAGGCCCACAAAACAAAGTTTTTGTTTTTACTATAGTCCGGCCCTCCAACAGTCTGAGGGACAGTGAACTGGCCCCCTATTTAAAAAGTTTGAGGACCCCTGATCTAATCTATAACTAAATCATTCTTATCTAGATATAATCTATCTATACATAAATCTATCTAATCTACATCTAATGTTATCCTCTCTATCAATCATCTCTATTTCTGTATCTATAGCTACATCTTTATCTCTAACTATACTTATCACTTCCTGGAAAGATCTGGGTGCTAAGTACTAAAAAACACTTTCTTCTTATTCCTAGAGAAGCATAGTTGCCTTATGCCCATTTTTTCCCCTGGAGAAGTGAATCATGGGTATAATGGAGTGAATTTCAGCTAACAAATAACTGCCGCACAATGAAAGAACTCTAGATTTTGGAATCAGAGGAGTTCAAATTTTAGCTCTCCCTGTTCTTGATGGTGTGTTCTTAGTAAGTTATTCACATTTGTGGTCCTGTTTTTTCTTCAGTAAAAGGAGAGGATTGGATTAGAAGATCTCTAAGGTTCTTTGCAACCTCAAATCTATGAGCCCACATCATTTCATTTCTCTGAGCCTCAGTTTCTCCCTTTGTAAAATGAAAGGGCTGGGCTAGATTATCCCTAGGTACTGATGACTCCATGCTCTCAGTTTCCTCTTCATCTCAGGAGGGCAGGATTCTATCCATTCGATCTATGCAGCGGTCTCCACTATAGGTCTCTTGTCAAAAATTGGTATTTAACTTTGGGAGAAATTTCAAAGATGTCGGAAGGATTCTTCTGAGCTCTCTTGAGCCTTTGGTGTCTGGAAAATACATTTGAAAATCTCTGGGTTCTCCCCAGGAGAATGCTGCCCTTCAGTTTCAGTCAGCCCAAGATTCAGATGTTGAGAGTGTTAAAACTTCCATATGGAAGAATTTTTTTTAAAAAAGATAAAATGTCAAGGAAGGAATGGGTTTCTGTCTGCACCAGAAATAAGAGCCATAACTAACCTGTGGTAAACGGGATTTTGTCCAAGGATGCTGACTGAGGAGGGGGCAGAAGCACCGACATCTCCCGACTTTGTCCCAATACAAATGGTGAGTTCCTAGAAGACCACTAGGATCACCACCATGTATTCTCATCTCCTATTACTTTGACTGCACCAGACCAGGGCAATTACTCACGTGTTAATTAAGAGGAAATCCACTTCCTGGAAATGCCCAGAAAAGAAAGATCACAAATTTGGAATCAAATGCTCTAGATTTAAATTTCTGTCCTTGTAACCTATGTTACCTCGACTACATATTTTAAGCTCCCTGAACCTCAGTTTCCACATCTGTAAAATGAGATTGTTGCATTAGATGGTCTCTCAGGTTCCTGCTAGCTGTGGATCCAGGAGAAGGTGGGAAAGACTCATAATCATAGTAGGAAATTATGTGTCTGAAACTTAGTCTTCAGACGAGAGGGAGAGCTCTTCCATGCCGGGAGTCTGGATCCTGAGTCTGTGACTTCTTGGGCTTAGGGCATGTCGCCACCAGGGGGCAATCACGGCCCCATGATTCCGATGTCCAGTTTTCAGCCAAGGGTCCCGGGATGTCCCAGTGACAGAAGTGACCCACTCACCTGGGTGAATGAGACAGGAGTCGCACTCATTCTCCTCGTTCCGGCAGCAGGGGATCGTGTAGCCCACGACTTCTTTCTTCCCTGGGCACACGCACTCGATCTGATCATACTCACAGCACTCCCGACACATGATGTTCCATTCGGCCCCGGGACAGGCTTCGTTGATCACCGTGTACTCTGAAACCCAAATCAAAAGCAGCCAGATGAGGAGAGCCAGGTCGTTACTGTAAGTCACTGCTGTGATACTCTCTAGGATACCGATTCCCTGGAAAATGGTCGCTTCAACAAACATTTATTAAGCACCACCTGTATACAAGGCAATATTTCTAGGAATATTAAAAAAAAAAAGATGAGCAAGTGCAAATTATATGCACCAAGTAAATCATTTTTTTTTTTTGAGGGAAAAGCATTAACGGCTGAAAAAAATCAGAAAAATCTTTGGGACAGAGGAAGAAGCACTTAAACTGAGCCTTGAAGAAAGTTAGGAATTCTAAGAGAACTTGATTATAGGAGGGAAAAGCATAAAGGGAAGTCTATAGAAATGCATTGAAATAGGAGATGCATTTCCAAATATAAGGAGTACAGTAAGTAGGTCAGTTAGACTGTAAAGTAGAGGATGTAAAAGAGAAATATGAAATCCATCTGGAAGGACTGGAGGGAGCCAGATTGGAAAACTTTTAAGTGCTCACCAGAAGAGTTTATATTTTACCCTTGAGTCAATGGAAGGTCAATACTCTACTTATACAAGAGAATAATATGGTCAACCCCAGATTTCAAGAATCTCAATTGGACAAAGTGTATGGAAGAAGGGAGAGACTAGAAGCAGAGAGGCTGAGAGATTAGAGTAGACTAGGCAAGAGAGGATAAAAGCTTGTTTTGATTTCTATTTCTTTTATTATTAGTCATTTGGAGCTTTTCTTCATGGGAAATTCAAATTAAAGCAATTCTGAAGTTTTACCTCATATCCATCAGAGTGGAAGAAATGAAATGTTGGAGGAGCTGTGAGAAGCTTGAAGTGGAGATAAAGAAAAGAGAAGTTGTAAAAGTAGAATCAATAGAATCTGGCCACTGATCACATTCAATGACAGGCAAAAGACTAAAGAATGGAGGATGTCAAAGTTTCCAGCTTGGATGAGTGAAGAGGAAATAAAAAAAAACAAGTCCTCCTCCGACTAGATTATTACAGGTGAAAGGTCTTCTCCTTTTTTGGCCAATTACTAGATAACTTTAGCAGAGCTTCACAGCAATGTCTCTGGGTACCCAGCAGGCCTTGTATATGGTACCCCCATTGCTGATAGACTGACAACACAAAAAAGTATTTGAGATTTGACAGAACTGAGATGTAACCTACTTACACCAGGTGTCTTTGCTCATAAGAAACAGTGTTCCTTTCTGGGAAGGACTTTTATTCAATTTTTAAAATATGTATATTTATAGCACATTTACACCCCTAACTTTCTGGAAAAGAAACCCGCCAGCCATATGGTGAAATCCAACTATAGAAATTCCCCATAAGGAGACGCAGTCAGAGGCCTGCCCAGTGAGAACCCAGGCCAAAATGTGTGGTTAAATGTCTCTCGAGATCTCGGAAAAGACTTTTTAGGAATAAAGGGATAAAAGGTGAACCTGGAGAGACTGAATGGCATCTAGAGAAGTGACAAATATACCAGGACTCCCAGATTACACAATCTTCCCATTGCCCAATCGTTCCCACTGGCTAAACTCCAAATGCAAAGACATGGTTATTTAAATAAGTATCTTATCTCCAAAGCAACAGTGAGGTTAGAGAGTAGGGATTGGATTGGACAGAACTGAATGGGCTGTCCTTCCATTGGGGTCAGCCGGGCAGAATGAATGTGGTTGGAAAATCAGGAAAAGAAATTCCACCTTTGAAGCTTACCCTCTCTCTAAAAAATCATATGAAAATGAGCATTCCAAATCACTAATAACTACAAAAATTCAAATTCTAAAACTATATCTTATTTATATCATTTGTTTTTATATAACTAGAATTTCCTCCCAGTACCTTACCTACCTGCTCCCAGAAAGCCATTTCATAAAAGCAATGTTTTTAAAGAAAAATTCAGAGAAAAAGATCAATATACCAAGAAATTTGAAAATGTCTGCAGTGGTGTCTATTCATGGATCTCCTTTCTCTGCAAAGGAGAGGGATGATTTGGGTCTTCTTTTATCTCTTCTTTGGAACCAAATTTGCTCTTTACAAATTCACAGCATTCATTTTTGATTGTTTTGCAGTTCTTATTCTTTTTATAACATTATAGTCATTCTGTATATTGTCTATGTTCAACTCTGCATTAGATCATATAAGTTTTCCCATGATTCTTTGTATGCATCATATTCATCATTTCTTGTAGCATTGCAATGTCCCTTTTCATTCACATAGCACAATTTGTTCAGCATTTTATAATCATTGGGCATCTGATTTTGCTACTACATAAAAACACTGCTTTCGATATTTTGATGTTATATGGGTTTTGTTTTTTTGTTTTTTTGTTTTTAACCAATGACCTACTTGAAATTTATGTCTTGTAGTAAACTTTAAGTCAAACGGTATGGACATTTTATTAATTTTATTTATATAATTCCAAATTGCTTTCAGATTCAGAGCTCTACCAACAATGCACAAGTGGATCAATCTTACCACAGTCCCTCCATCAGTGATTATTTCTACATTTTGTCAATTTTATCATTTTGCTGAATGTGATTTGTTTTGATTTACATTTCTTTTATTATTAATCATTTGGAGCTTTCTTTCACAGTAAATTCAAATTAAAACAATTCTGAAATGTTACCTTATACCTAGCAGAGTGAGGAAAATGACAAAAGTTGGAGGAGCTGTGAGAAGCTGGCCATACTAATGTATTTCTGGTAGAACTATGAATTAGCCCAGCAATTCAAGAAAGAATTTGCTCTAAAAGTTCCTAAATCATACAGCCCTTTTGACTCAATTCTATAAATACTAGGCTTATACCCCCAAAGAGATATGTACAAAAAAAATCTAATTACAGCTTTTTTTGTAGAATTGGAAACTAAAGGAATGCTCATCTGCCAGGAAATAGCTAAAGAAATTATGGCATATTAATGTAATAGAATATTATTATAAGAGATACAAGAAATAATAAAATGGACTATTTCAGAAAAAACTGAGAAGATCTCTATGAACAAATGCAGAGTGAAGCAGAGCCAAGGGAACAATTTATACAATGATAATAACACTGTTGAGAAAAACAGCCTTGAAAGACTTGATAAATCTGACCAATTTAATGACAAACCATGAGTCCAAAGAACTGAAAATGAAATGTGTTTTCTCTCTCCTGTCAAAGAGATGATGGATTTAAAATGCACGTTGAAACATATCTTTTTGGACATGGTCAATGTGGGAGTTGTTTTTCTGGACTATGCGTATTTGTTTTTCAGACTTTTTTTATTATTTAATCGAGGATAGAAGGAAGGAAACTAACAAATACTAGGAAAAATAAATTTAAAATGAATTAATAAATAAATGAATAAATAGTTGTTCAAAAGAAAGAGATATACTAGTTTGGTGATGATGGGCAAATCATTTAATCTCTCTTGGTCCTAGTTTCCTCAGCTACATAATGGGTATTATAATGCCTATAGTCTTTACCTTACAGAGTTGTTTCAGACTCAAATGAGGGTTAAATACTTTGGAAACTTTAAGG
The DNA here is from genome assembly GCF_016432865.1 of Antechinus flavipes. Classification (NCBI taxonomy): domain Eukaryota; kingdom Metazoa; phylum Chordata; class Mammalia; order Dasyuromorphia; family Dasyuridae; genus Antechinus; species Antechinus flavipes. The sequence continues at coordinate 229,718,746 of NC_067403.1, forward strand.
AGCTATATAAATGTCTGTGTTATTATCTAAAGCCTATTCACAGTCTTGTAAACCTTCAAGAGCTATAGAAATGGGAGTTATTATTAGGTGTAACTATATCATTAAGGCTTAGAAATGTGTCCTTGAGGAGGGCAATTACAGTATTCCTTGAGCCCCAAGATGGTCCACTTAAAAATGTTTTCACTGACTCGAAGCTGGAGGGATTCATAGAGAAACAGATCAATAGTCCATAAAAAAATATGTGTTTTCTTAGCACCTTCCTCCTCAGAGGCTAAAACCCATAAAGATAAAATACAGTTAAGCCTTAGAGCATTCCACTGAGGTGAGTCCAAAGCATACAGAGATGAAGGAATTTACCCATAGTCACACGACCAAATAGAGGTAAGGGAGCTCTAGGGTCACTTACAAGGGAAGTACTTCCAGAAGTCTGAGCTCTGAGAGGTGGAGATTAAAAAGACCTTTACAATCATGACTTGTTTCCAAGGCAAGTTTTTCTGGGGAATGACCAACTTGGAACCACATGCTCAGAATAAAGAGCCAAACTCTGTGAGTTTGGTCCTGCTCTGGAATCCTAGGAAGAATGGGATCTTCTGTGGGCAAGTTTCTATTGCTGCAGACCAGCAGAAAGGGGGGGCTTTGTAGGTAAAAGATCCCCCCAGGTAAAAATCCTAAACAACAAAGTTGTCATTCTTATAACCTGAGAACTCTGCACATTGGCAAGCATCAGAAAATTTCTAAAAATTGGAGCTCTTACAAAGCTGACTCTTCCAACTCTGGCACAAATAGAGTTAGAGTTGAATCAGCTTCAGAATGAGAATGTTAGTTCTTACACTTTGACCTTTTCCCCCTTCCCCCACCAGACCTGAGACTTTTACATCTGGAAAGTGAAAGCTTTAAAAGCTTTTTTTTTCTTTCCTTCCTTCCTTCCTTCCTTCCTTCCTTCCTTCCTTCCTTCCTTCCTTCCATCCATCCTTCTATCTTTCCTTCCTTCCCTCCTTTCATTCATTTACTTATGTGTTCATCTACTTATTCATTCACTCACTCATTTATTTATTCATCATTCCTTATTCACTCACTTAATTTGTTCATTCATTCATTCATTTTGTCACTTACTCATTTTAATTCACTCCTTCATGAGATTTTACCTTATTTAATCAGGTACCAACATACTATAGTGCTTGCAGCTATATGTGTCAATGAAGTCAAGAAAGCTTAAATTCAAATCCAGTTTTGTACACTTACTAGTTGAGTGAGTCCTTGGCAAGTCCCTGCTTCCTCGATTATAAAATGGGAATAATTATAGCACTTACCTCCTAGGATTGTTGTGAGAATCAAATGAGATGATAGTTGCGATGTGCTTTGCAAAATTAAAGTACTTATAAATGCTATTATGTACTGTCTCATTTTACATTTTACATTTTACAGATGGGGAAACTGAGGCCCAAAGAACATTAGTGATTTGTTACAGTCACACAGTTACTTGTTATTATTGTTGCTTGTTGTTGTAAGGCCATCCTCAAATCATACCTCTATCTATACCCTTCAGTTCACCATCACACTTTCACCTTTAGGTCCTCTTTCTATGTTATCTTCCCTATTAGGATGTAAGCCCCTTGAGGACAGACATTACTTTGTTTCCTTGTTTTGTATCTTCAGAACTTAATAGATATTTTCCATCTATCCATCCATCCATTCCTTCAATCTTTAAATGAAGGGAATGTTTCACCTCTGTTTTTGTATTCCCAGATTTAACAAAGTGCCTTACCCATGATAAGTTTTTAATAAAAGCACATGAATTAATTGATTGGCTCAAAACTTGAAGTAGCTAAGTGACAAAATGGATAGTCAGTGGAGTCAGGCAGATCTGCATTCAAATTCAGCCTCAGACATTCTACAAGTTGTATGACAGGAGCAAATTATTTAATACCAATAAGAGTCATAATAGCACCTACCTTGAAGGTGGCTGTGAGGAGTAAATGAGGGAATATTTTAAAAGTACTTATCACAGTGCCTGGGACACAGTTGGTACTCAATAATTGCTTGTTCTCTTTCCCACTAGTCCATCTTGAATAATAATAACTACATGAAATCACAATATACCAGCAAATCTTTATGTGGCACCTTCAAGTTGACCAAACACAGTGTGTGAGGGGGGATTCCAATTCAAGACTTCCTGATTCTGTACCCTAGCTGGTCTAACAGAGATTCCCTCTACTGTTACCCTGACTGTGGTCATCTCCAGTGAGGAGGAACCCACTGTCTCCTCATGCAGTTCATCTCAGCTTTGGACAGTTCTCATCATTAGCACTCCCAAGCTCCAATGTGCTTCCTAGCAATCCTACCCATTGTCTACTTTTCACTCTAATAGACAGAGAATAACTAATTCAAAACATTTCAAACACTTAGGATCCCAAGAGCAGAAGGTCATAGGTCTTTTGAAGAGACCCTAGAGGCTATCTAAGCTGACTCTTATTTAACAAGTAAGAAAATTGAGACTTAAAGAGCATTAATGACTTGTTATGGTCAGAACTAGGATTTTTATGCTGTTCCCTCCCTATTGCCCCAAGTCTTTTCTTCTCCAGAATAAACATTCCCCAATTCAACTGATATACCTAGCACAAGAATTCTGGGTCTTCCACCATATTGTGTATCCTCCTCTGGACATTCTCCAGCTTATTTATCTCTTTTGAACAGTGAAGAAAAAATGAAAACAATTGTTTCCATGGTCAAAAGAAATATCACAAGAGGTCTTTCCAAAATCCCACTGTTCTCTATCAAAATGCTACAAGTTATTTCTTTTTTCTCTTGATTTACATTGGAGTATTTTAAGCTAACTGGTCTTTATGATTTAATTTTATGGGATGGATTCATTTTCATCCAACAGGAATTTTGTGTCTAAATGAGCCAGACTTATTTTTAAAGCAACTCTCATTTCTCAAGCCCCATGAGATCTTAGAAAAGAAAAAGAAAAAAAAAAGTGGGGGGAGTATTTCAAAGAGAATTATAGTCATGACATTCAGCTAGCATTGACCAAGAAGTCCACTGTGTTCCAAATACTGTTTTAGGCCCTTAAAATACAAATGGAAAAGGGAAATGGTTCCTGTTCTTAAGGAATTTACATATTTTTATTTATTTGTTTTAGTTTTTATTGATTTTTTCCCACACAGAAGTTTAAATTCAGAACTGAAAGGGACCTGAAGGACCTTCAAGTCTGACTCTTTGCTTTGCAAATGAGGAAACTGAGGTGTGGGGAAATCCAGTGATTTGCCCAGAATCACATGATGATTAAGTGTCTAAGATAGGATTAGAATCTAGATATTTATGGTGTTAAGTCCATTGCTCAACACACCAAGTTGCCATTTAATGAATATGGTATGTATAACACATATTGGACTGCTTGCCATCTAGGGGAAGAGGTGGGGAGAAGGAGAGGAAAATTTGGAACACAAGGTTTTGCAAGAGTCAGTGCTGAAAAATTATCCGTGCATATGCTTTGAAAATAAAAAGCTTTAAAAAATGAATATGGTATATATGTAGAAATCAGGTAATACTGAAACCTTGGTATTATCAGTACTATTTCAAAGAGAATTATAGTCATGACATTCAGCTAGCATTGACCAAGAAGTCTACTGTGTTCCAAATACTGTTTTAGGCCTTTAAAATACAAATGGAAAAGGGAAATGGTTCCTGTTCTTAAGGAATTTACATATTTTTATTTATTTGTTTTAGTTTTTATTGATTTTTTTTTCCACACAGAAGTTTAAATTCAGACCTGAAAGGGTCTGCCATCTTCAATGTTATATATCTATATTCCTTCAATTTCCTACCCATGGAGCCAAAGAAGTTGACCCTCTACTAGAAGTGACAATGTTAATATAAATAATTGAATGCAAAGCAGCTAGATGGATACTTGGGTAGAAGGCTGAAATTAGAGTCAGGAAGAGTTGAGTTCCAATTCCGTCTCGAACCCTTACTATCTATGAGGTCTTGGGTACTTCATATAACCTGTATCAGCCTCAGTTCCCTTATCTCTAAAATGAGATTGATAATTATAGAACTTTCCTCTTAGAAGTGTTGTGAAAATCAAATGAGATAACCTATACAAAGTGCTTTGTAAACTTTAAAGTATGATATAAATATTAGTTGTTATTATTATTAGAAAATAATAAAAAGTGATTAACTTAATCTATTACAACTTTTTTCTTCCATAGATATCTATAAGTTCTTCCTGAACTTACTTGCCTTCTTCTTATTTAGCACCTCAAGAGGTGATGAGTCCTAGAATTCATTCTTTATTATGCAGTCATTTTTTAATTAATCCCCTTTTTTCATTTTTCTAAATACAAACCTACTTCTTGTATTATATGCCCTAGGCAAGGATCCAAATTCTCTGTGTATTCCTTTTTTAAGGTAGTAAATAGGCCTTAACTAATATCTGCTGAATAGAGATAGAGGGGATATTAAGAAAGAACTTTAAGGACTTCCTCATACCTAAACTGTGAAGGAAGCCAGGATTAACTCTGTCCATCCTTGCTCCACAACCAAAACCCCACGGTGCATCCAATTTTATGAATCAAAATTCTAATGATCCAATATGCCATCAGCCCAAGACCTTCAGTTACAAGGAGCCCATGGATAACCTGGCAAAAACATGGAATGAAGGAATACAAAATTTATCATTTAATTTTATGGGATGGATTTTATAAATATATAAAAAAATAAGTAATTAGAAGTAGGTGCTATTAGAGTGTTATTATGACCCTCATTGGAGCTAAATAAATGTAATAAGATAAAAAAAAAATAAGTGCCCATTTGGGTGACACTATCCCCCATTCACCTGTCTTGTAATCTTGATTATTTTAGAGATACCATATTGTCAGGAGACCATAGTAAGCTTGATTAGACTTCCAACCTCAGCTAACTCTACGCTCCTTCTTCATCCATTGGTTTTCTTCATCTTATAAACATGAACTGAAACCTAGAGCTAGGGAAGTATTTGATTCTGATGAGATATTAAGGGAATGAGACCTAGAATGGGTGGGATTTCTAAAGAAGCAAATTTAGGCTTGAATTAAGGAAAGATTTCCCAATTAGAGTTATCCCAAGCCTGAATGGACCACTTGGACGGGTGGGGGGTCCCAATAGAGAGAGACCTTTAAGCAATGAGTAGGTGAACAGTGGTTGGAGATAAATAGGAAATTCTCAATCAAACATGAGTCTTAAATGGTTTCTGAGCTGCTTTCCAACGCAGAGACTCTGAGGGTTTTGTGATTCAGTATATCAGAGATTTGGTTTTCAGTGTCATTTTTATAGCATCATAGATTAAGAGCCATCAACTCTAACTTTTTCGTTTCATAGATAGGGAAACTGAGGCACATACAAGCTAGGTTACTTGCCAAGGGTCACACAATTAATTAGTTTTTGAGGCAGAACTCAACTCAGGTCTTTTTGACCCCCAAGTTCAGCACTCTTTCCATTATACCACCTAGAAAAAAGGTAAGAAGAATCTGTTGTTTTGAGGGCCACGTACCCTGCTCTTTTCTTTCCTGTTCTGAAGCTCTGAAAATCAGGAGCACATCACTGTTCTCTGAAATTCTCTGGTACTTGGGGCTACTCCCAGTTCTCAGAATTCATAGCTCTAGTTTATACATTGACTCATTATTATCTAATACTTAGAATGTTTATAAGTTAGGGCTGAGAAACAAAGTAGCCTCATGAGTAGAGAGTGAGCCTTTTAGGCAGGAAGCCTTGAGTTCAAATCCTGATTTTTATACAAACTATCTCTGTGACCATAGATTAGTTATTTAAGAACTCAGAGCCAGGAATTTTCTAAAATTATGAATTACACGTAAGTTGCCAAGCTGCATTGATGGAGAGAATTTCCACACTAAGAGCTTCCCATGGAGATGAAGTCACAGATTCAGAGCAAAAAAACAAAGATAAAGCTATTAGGTTTAATGGAAAGACTTTGGAGATACCCATGTCTGAATTCCTGCCCCGCTACTTACCAGCAGAATAGTCCTGGGAAAATAATAATATCTAGCATTTCCATGGCACTTTAAAGTTTGCAAAGTGCTCTACAAATGTCATTTTAGTTGTTCCTCACAATTACCCTGGTAGCTAGAAAATGCTCTTGACCCAGTTTACAGATAAGGAAAACAGGCTTACAGAGATTAAATGACCAGCTCAAGTCACACAGATGGAAAAGAGTAGACCCATGTCTTCTGATTCCACATCCTGTGCTCTATATACTGAATCCCATCTATACAAGTCAGTAGCATCAAGCAATATTCTGTGGGAGGCATCAGTTCTCACTTTTAGTGTCATTTCCATGTTACATATATATCCCAACTTCCTCTGCTAACTACAATTTTTTCTTTCTTAGATATCTATAAGTTCTTCCAGAACTTACTTGCCTTCTTCTTATTCACCATCTCAAGGGGTGAGAAGTCCTAGAATTCATTCTCTACTACACAGTCATTTTTAAAAATTAACCCCACCCTTTCCATTTTTCTAAACACAAATCTACTTTTTGTATGACATATCCTGGGCAAGGATCCAAAATCCCAATGTATTCCTTTTTTAAAGATGGTAAATAGACTTTAACTAAACTAAGAAACCTGTTTTCCCTAAAGCCCTATTAAAATGCCCAAGGAAAAAATTTCAGATTGTCACAAAGCCTAATGAGAAAATGGATATAAAGACCTTTAGAAGAAGCAACTATATGCAAACAGAAGTAATTATTGCCACTCCTTGGCCAAAGGAAAAATCATCAAGCCTTTTCTTAAGACACAGATGGCTGCAAAAATACCGGAAGTAGGCAAGGAGCTCTTATTCACAGAACTATAAATACATGGTGTTTCCAAGGTGTCTAATCATACTTCCATAATGGAATGTTGGCTTCCTCCCACTTCCTTCTTCACCAGCCCTCCCTTAGACATCCATCTCACGGCATCCTCAAGAAAGACACGTCTCACCTCCTGCTGTTGTTCTTTAGAAATAAAATTCCACATCCTCACTGACTGGGACATCTCCAAGACACCAAAACTTGGACTGAGCTCCCTTGGCTGCTTTTCCTTTCTTGATTGAGGGTAGTGTTGGGAGAGAAGCTAAAAAAAAATCTAAGAATGATAGATAGTTACTGCTCCTGCTGGGGTGTTTCAAAATTGGGGGACGTCTTGTTTGAAAGGTTCATGAGATACCCAGACAATATAGAAAAGCAAAAACCATTGAATGGACTGATAATTTTACATTGTTGTCCATCCCGATGAAATCGACTCATTAGGTCATAATATTCCGTCTACCACTTCTGGGGTTTTGTTCAAGGTGGTCCCCTCAAGGCTGGACTGTCAACCCACCCTCAAAGCCTGACTCGGGAGCTAGCTCCCATATGAGGTCTTTCCTGATGCTCTTCAATTATCAGCATTCTTCCCTTTTGAAGTTATTTCATATGTCTCATTTAATTATTTGTGTGTGTTCTACTCTTCTGGAAGATTATAAACTCCCCAAAAGCAGCAGGGATTATTTTATTTTTATCTTTGAATTTTAAGAGTCTAGCACAATGCTGGGGACATTTTTTTTTTTTTTTTTGCACTGGAACTGTGATTATTCTGGCATAGAGAAATCACAAAGAGGAAATTCCCTCTCTTATTGCACCATATGCAACTACTGAATATATATATATATATTTACACAAAAAACGTGTTGTGTGCTTATGTACCTGCACATGCAATAATCTGTATACATGTGGAACAGATGCATATATACATATGTTGTATAAAATATGTCATAGATTATGAGATGGGAATGATAATAACATCTATTTTACAGGGTTTTTGTGAGGATCAATGATTTATTTGTAAAGTGCTTAGCACAGTGCCTGACATATCATAAGTGCTTATTTTCTTTCTCTCCTTCCTTTTTCCTTCCTTTTTCCTTCCTTCCTTCTTCCCTTCCTCTCTTCCTTCCTTCTTTCCTTCCTTCCTTTCTTCCCTCCTTTCTTCCTTCCTTCCTTCTAGCAGTCAGCTACAACCTATGGACCCCTTCTCAGAAAAATGTTTTTAAAATGCATGAAATAAAATACATTGGACTACAAAGGAAAGAAATTATGTTGAAATAGACATTAAATAATTTTTAATACACAGGTCTTCTAAAATCACAATACATGTCCTCTCCTTTATGGATCTGTTAGCCCACATGTTAAAAAAAAATAAATGCTATAAAATAATTACTTCATTTTACCCACAAGGAAACTGAAATCTGGAAAAGTTGAGCCATTTCCTAAGGTCACACACATATTACATGGCAAAACTGAGATTCGCATTCAGATCCTGACACCTAAAAGTCCCAGACTCTGATGTCCTAAGGAATTGAGATAATATACCAGAATCTTTTTAGGACCACAGTGGACCTCAAAGACAAACAGCGGCATTAACTGAACTATTTTAGGGACCGTGTTCTAATTATTAACTCCACATCCAAGCCAGGTTTTCTTTTTACCAAGAGCAGCTTTCCCAGGACAGATGTTAAGTGTGGAGAGATGTTCAGCATATGAGCTATTTGTCAAGTTATGCCCAAAAGCTCCCTAAGCCTTTTTTCATCAGCTCCAGGCAGGGCAGCCTCTTAATAGCTGCCTCCCCCAACCCTGCATGCTAGGGCAAGGCAGAGTGGAAATTAAGCCCCATGAAGATGCCAGGCTCCACCCAATACTCAGAACAGGTGGTTACAAGGAACAGCTCACCCCAGAGGCTAATGCTCTAAAAATAATAATAAATGAGCTTTATTGATAATATTTGTTTCTACACTGATGTCATATGTATATATAACCAAATCTCTTCCCCAATAATTAAAACCCTCTCATAATGGTGAAAAATAGCCAAGTGAAACTGGCCAACACAATAACCACATAGGACAATTTGCTTCCCAATAATTCCTCACCTTTCTACAGAGAGGAGGAGGGTGTGCTAAATTATCGTTTTAAAAGTGATTTGAAATTTCACAAATATGTCTCTCCTATTTCATAAAGTACATAGAAATCTACATTTTATTCAAGTTCAAAAAAAAATTTGACCAAGAAAAAAATTATTTACCTGTTTTTTAGGACAAAGATTTATCTATATAACTATTCAGAGTTCAATTTCTTTTTTAATATTCCTTTCATACATGATAGTTGTTAACTTAAAAAAACTTTATTGTCTTCTGTTTTGACAGCAAAGTTCCTAGTACATATTAGTCATTTAATAAATTGATTTTCATTTTTTTTTCATTCATCCATTCCTTTATCTATTTGTTCACTTTTAGCTGTATCATTCCCTCCAACTCCTGGTGAGTATATACATACATGTATGTATGTGTGTGTATGTATGTATGCTAGATGGTAAAGTGGATAGAGTACTGAAATCGAGAAGATCAGAGCTGAGTTCCAATTGTATTTCAAGACTCTTACTAGCTAAATCATCCTGAGCAGGTCATTGCCTCACTTTCGCCATATATAAATGATAATCACAGCACCTACATCCGAGAACCGTGGCACAGTTAAAAATGGGGATAATATTAGTAAAGAGCTTTGAAAACTTTAAAGCACTATACACAGTAAATGATAGCTACTATTACTATATATATATACCATATGTATATACACTACATATATACTATATATATATACACACATATACACACACATATATGTATATATATGCTATATGATAGTATATATACACACAACATATATACTATATATACACATATATGTATACATGTGCTGTGTGTGTATACACACACACACACATATATATATGTATGTATGTATGTATATAAAACTAAGCCACCCTTAGATCCGATGCATTTTCAGCAACCTTGGCAGATGAATAGGATACAAAGGGTCATTGATTCATAGACTTACACCTGGGAGGGACCTAAAAAAGGACGTCATCTAGGAAAGGAAAGCTGAGAGCCATCTAGCTTAAGTAGTTTGTCCAAGGTCGCACAGGCAGTAATGGGCAAGGTTGGTGTGAGAATCCAGGTCCCCCCCTCCAGGGGCAAATCCAGGCTCTTTCTCACTGCCCCATCATCTCCCGGACCAACAAAACACCTTTCTGGAGTTACTGGTTAGAATCGGTTACGCGTGGCCCCCTTTTCTAGCTATAGCCCCAGGAGAAGCTGTTCCACACCGGACTTCTCTCTCTCTCCATGGTGGGTCGGTGACAGAGCCAAGAATAGGAGAGCTTTGTCCAACTGTGCTGTGTGACAGACTTTTCAGGATGGGGGCCGCTAACTCGGAAGTTTCTAAAGAGAAGTAGAGTGAGGGATCTCAGGAGTCAGAGCAGCACTGTCAGCTCCGGGGAACATCGGGAGAGTGGTACCAGGTTTTCTTCTCGACGTGAGGGAAGCCCGCTGGCATGGGAGAAGAGCCTGGTGCAGGCTGAGGGATACCTAAGTCCCAAAGTGGGGAGTGAGATAAGAACCTCTTAAAGCAACAGCTGGTTGTACTTTTCAGGCAACAGCTGTAGGGTCTGCTGGTGTGAGACATGTCAGGGACAGGTGAAGAAAGTGGATTGGACTGGTGTGTGTGTGTGTGTGTGTGTGTGAGAGAGAGAGAGAGAGAGAGAGAGAGAGAGAGAGAGAGACAGAGTGTATGTGTGTGTGTGTGTATGTATATATGTGTGTGTGTTGTGTAATACTAAGACATCTTAACACCATTAGGGAGAAGGAAGGAAGGAGGGAGAGAGGGAAAAGAGAAGAAAGGAAGAAGAAAGGAAAAAGAAAGAAAGAAAGAGAAGGAAAGAAAGAAAAGGAAGGAAACAAAGGACTTAATGGAAGAGGCTCAGTTAACAATCCTAAGGCACGAATCTAGTCAGAATAGCCAGAGCAAATAAAAACCAGCAAACAGCCTATTTTTGAGAACTTTTATAAACCGATAAAAAATGAAATGAGCAGAACCAGGAACACAATTTATACAGTAACAACAACATTGTATTTAAAAAAAAAAACAACACTTTGAAAGGATTAAGAACTATAATCAATAAACTGACCATCCACAATTCCAGAGGACAGATGGTGAAACATGTCATCCATGATAGAGAGGTCATAAATTCAAGAACAGTATGAGATGTATATTTTTGTATACAGTCATCAAATGAATCTGTTTTGCTTGCCTATGGATTTTTGTTACAAGAAAATTGTTTTCTCCCCAATGGTGTGGGGGAAGAAAATATATTTCTGTTCTTTTTTTTTTAATAGGTGGGAGTTGCTACAGATGTGGAATATTGCCCATATTTTCTGATGAAGTCATTGTATTTGTTTATTACAAGAGAGCTCTCATGAAGTGGGAAGATGTTTTTAAGGTAAAAATAAAACATATCAATAAAAGGAAAAATAACCCAGCTCATACTCACATGCCACTCCCCAGGGATCCAGCTCTGGCAAAAACTGCCTCAGTCATTTCCAGACTGCAGAAGTCAGGGTTGCAGTGACTAAGCTCCATGAGAATGGACCAATATCATTAAGAGAGAAAGATTCAGCAGGAAGAGAAGAAGGAAGAAAGAAAAGGAGGAAAAAAGGAAAGAAGAAGGCAAGAAAGAGGGGAAAATGGAGAAAAGGAAGGAAAGAAGGAAGGAAGGAAGGAGAGAAAGAGGGAAAAAGGAAAGGAGGGAGGGAGAGAAAGAAAGAAGCAAGAAAAATAAAGGAAGGGAGGGAGAGAGGGAGTAAATGAGAAAGGAAGGAAGAAAGGAGGAAAGGAAGTAGGGAGGAAAGGAAGGAGGAAAGGAGAAAGAAAAGAAGGAAGAAAACAGGAAGGAAGGAAGGAAGGAAGGAAGGAAGCAAAGAAGGAAGGAAAAGAATGGGGCTTGACAAGAGCCCCCATATATTGGTCTTAAGCCCACTGGTGCAAAAGTCAAACTAAATCCCATTCTTTTAAAGAGGGGACAGCTTGCCTCAGCTCCCTTTTCCATTCTCCTGGGAGCTGATCCATTGGAAATCTAATCCAAATAATCAATAATCATTTATTAAGTGAACCTGTTATGTGCCATGCATTCTGCTAGGTACCAGAGAAACAAAGACATAAATAACATGATGGTGGAAACACACCAACCGGTGGGGGAAGTCAGGGAAGGACTTGCTTAGGAAATGGAATTTAAGGAAAACTTTGAAAAGAACTAGGGATTTTAAGACATGAAAACTGGGTCATATGTTCTTAGTTGTAGAATTGAAAAGGGCCTGATGGATCACTAAATCTGACTTTTCCACAAGGTCACTGTGTCCTTTCTCTGACTCAAGATCTAGCCTCGGGATAGATTTTCTGTCCACCATTAGGACCACTACAATCCAACAAATGTTCATTAAGTAGCTGCTGCCTGTCCCCCAGGCTTGGAATGCTCCCCCTCCACACATTTATCTCTGGGTTTCTCTGGGCAGCAAGAGACCTTGTCCTGCTCTCCCTCAGCTGCTAATTCTTTCCCTCTGAGATTACAGTTGAATAAACCTTATGGGTATCTGGTTGCTTGCATTACTAGAATGGGAGCTTCTTGGGGAAAAGGCTATGTTCGTGCCTTTGTTTGGATCTCAACACTTAGCACAATGCTTGTCACATGGTAAGTACTCAATAATTGAAAGATTTCTAAGTGTTGCTCTGTGTACACAATGACAAAAATGAACTAATTCCAACCCTGAAGGAGCTTATATTCTATTAGAAGGCTACCATTTATATATACATATAAGTAAAGTTACTTATTTATGTATGTGAAATTATATATGTATATGTACAGATATATACAGGCATCTTTATTTGTAAATATACACATTTTAAATATATATTATATATGTATGCACGTGAGTATAAATTTACTTAATGATTGTATACAAAAATATTATGTCTCATTGTGTATATCCCCTGAATCTATCACCTCTCTGTAATGGAAGCTATGTTTTATCCTTGATCCTTTGCAATCACAGATGGTCGCTGTATTAATCATAATTCTTACAACTTCCAAGTTATTATATGACTTGTTCTCCTAGTTCTTCTTATTGGAAAGAGAGAGTGAGAGACAGAGAGAGAGAGACAGAGAGAGAGAGAGAAAGAGAGAGACAGAGAGACAGAGAGAGAGAGAGAGAAAGAGAGAGAGACAGAAACAGAGAGAGAAAGAGAGAGAGAGAGAGAGAGAGAGAGAGAGAGAGAGAGAGAGAGAGAGAGAGAGAGAGAGAGAGAGAGACAGGGAGAGAGCGAGACAGAGAGACACATAGACAGAGATAGAAAGGCAGACAGAGACAGATATGGACAGACAAATAAATACAGACAGACCAAGATGGATAGACAAACAGATAAATATATAGATAGATATGAATAAACAGAACAGATGGCTACATAACATAGACCAATTTGACTGATTTGTGAAGTGCACAGAAAGGGGCGATGTGGAAAAGCCAGAAATGATAGACCAGAGATGGCTTTAAAGGCCCTTCAGAGGAATTTGTTTTTTATCCTAGGGGATATAGGGAGCTATCAAAGCTTCTTGAGCTTCTTGGAATAACATAGGCTTTATGAATATTAATTTTACATCTATGGGGAAGATGGATTGGAGAGGAAAGGGATGAGACATAAGGATCATATAAGGTTCTTAAAATGCAAAATAAAAAGGAAATGATCACTGTCTTCAAAGAGTTTATATTCTACCTACATAGGAGTTGGGGCAAGAAAAAAATCAGAATTCAATCAAAACATTCATAACATCAAATAAAGCAATTAAAAATTCAAACTTTACTAAGACTTCTGGGACATCCTGTATCAGCATCAACTCATACTCAACAAGTAGGGAATGGCCTAGCAAATTGTCATCTGAAGGCCCAATTATCACAATATAAGAGATGAGATCATTTAACATAGTGAATAGGGAGCTAGCTTAGTCAAATTAAGCCAATAAATCAGCATGAAATTATTAAGTGCCTGCTAGGTGGCAGGAGGGGTAGATAGGTGGCTCAGTGGATGGAGCACCAGGCCTGAAATCACTAAGACTCATCTTCCTGATTTTAAATCCGGCCTTAGACACTTCTAGCTGTGGGACCCTGGGCAAGTCACTTCATCCTGCTTGCCTCAGTTTCCTTATCTGTAAGATGAGCTGGAGAAGAAAATGGCAGATTACTCCAGTATCTCTACCGAGTAAACCCCAAATGGGCTCACAAAGAGTCAGACATGATGGAAAAAATGATTGAACAATGACAAATACTGAAAAAAACAGTAAGCAAAATATTTATGAAAAAAGCTCACAGATCCAAGTTCAAGATCTTCACTTCTATGACTTTAAACTACCGACAAGCTGCCAATCTACATCAGCGGAGAGAGTTTCCACGCTGGGATTTCTCTATAGGGATGAATTCACAATCTCTATCAAAAATCAAAATAAAACAAAACAAAAAAATCCAGAATAAATGTACTAACTTCAAGTATTTAAAAGATGGCAGTCACAGAAAGAAAATCTGATTTTAAAATGTGCAAAGAAAAAGAAGGATCCTTCTGAGAGATCCAGGAAGCCCTTATTGGGTCACTTTTGAAGGACTTCTAAGGAATCCCAGAGAGCTAAGCTGCCCGGGTCACCCCACCCTCCACCCCTTGAAGGAATGCTTACAGGAGCTGAAAGTTTGGCTCCTTAATAAAAGAGCTTTGTTGCTAGCAGTTGACCACGTTTTGATTTTGGCTTCCCTGAAGGCAGTCTCTGCTCCAGGTACCTCCAGCTATACCCACAGTAGCCCCTTCATTTCCAGTCACGCTCCCCTGGTCAGTCCACTGAACACCCAGGCTGGAGATACCATAAAGGAAGGGGACACAAACAGGATGTGAGGGCTACTGCTTCATATACACACATTTTAAAGCAAATTGTAAATAACTTGGAATTTGTAGTTTTATGGCCAAATCGACTCATCTTCCTGAGATCCAATCTTGCCTCAGACCCTTACTAGCTGTGTGACCTTGGACGAGTCACTTACCCTGCTTGCCTCAGTTTCCTTATCTATAAAATGAGCTGGAGAAGGAAATGGGAAATGGCAAAGCACTCCAGTCTCTTTGCCAAGAAAACCCCAAATGGAGTCCTAAAGAGTCAGATGTGACGAAACAACAACTAAGCTGAATATTTATATTCTGCTTATTTGAATGTTTTTGTGGATGGTTGCTAAATTTGAAGAATTCAAGTCAATTAAAAAAAGATCCACGAAGGAAGATTCTATTTACATCCAGAGAAAAAAAATTATAAATAGAAGTATATGGAGTAGAGTTCTAATTTGTAGCTAATGGTAGCTTTCGCTTTACTCCAAACCAATTAATCAAGCATGCATCTATCTATCTATCTATCTATCTATCTTTGCTGAGGCAAAGGGATTAAGTGATTTGCCCAAGGTTACACCCAGGAAATATTAAGCTTCTGAGGTCAGATTTGAACTCGGGTCCTCCTGACTTCAGAAATCAAGCACTTATTAAGCAATCTATTAGTCACTGTGCTGGGCAAACAAAGAAAATAGAACTTGTCTTCAAGGTTCTCTGGTTCTGAAGGATGGATGGTCGTGTGCAAAATACATAGCATACATACAAGGCAAAAGTGGTTTGGGAGGGGAAGGAAAAATTAAAAATGTATGGCAAAAAACAAAACTTTGAAGGAATCATAGAAAATCAGGGTAGCTTAAAAAATCATGTATAGTATTTATTATGTAATTTCCTCCCCCCAAAGTAAACAATGTAAAATGGAAATTCATAGGGGGAGGAGTATAGTATCCATTTTTAAGCTTTGAACAGCATTATTAATTATTAATAATGTTATTATTAATATTATCATTATTAATATTAACTCCATCTTTTTTTAACTCTAGTTAATCAATAAGACAATCAAAGAAGCCATAATTTGTAACATTATCTAATTTCTAGAGTCTAAATCAGGTCTCCTTAAACTTTTTCCACTGTTAACCCCCTTTTCACCGAGAAATTTTTACAAGACCCTGAGTATATAAGTATATAAAATAAGTATACAAATAAAACATTTACTGATAATAAGTCCTAATTTTGCGGCCCCCACATTTAGTTATGACGCCTTATACGGCGCTGCTACTTATAGTTTAAGAAATTTTGTTTTAAATGATCACACTGAAAAATCTTACAAATTAACTCTCAGAACTGATTCCAGCATAAATCTGCTCCCATGCCCATTTCCTCTGGTTGACTACTTCCTTCTGAACCTCCCTATTTTAAGGAAACCTCTTAGGTCAGCTGTTTTCTTTAGACTTTGTTACCTGGATTTAGTTAGGACAAGAAACATAAGCAGGGTCATCATGGGGACTTTCCAGCTTGGAGAGTCGGTGGACTGATCAGGGGAGTCTAACTCACAAAGAAACTGGAAATGGACAGAGGCAAGCAATTGAATTCTTTAATAATAATTTTTTTTATTTTAATTTTCAATTCCAAATTTTCTCCTTTTCTCCATTCCCTCCCTTGCCCACTGAAAGAACAAGAAATATGATAACTATTATACATAGGAAGTCATGCAAAACATATTTCTGCTAAAAGTAAGAAAAATAAAGAAAAATATTTTCAATCTGCACTCTCAGCCTCTAAGTTCTCTCTCTGAGGATAGGTAGCATTTTTCATCCTGAGCCCCTTGGGATGGGGGCCATTCTATTGCGTAGTGTAACTAAGTATTTCATAGTTGGCCATCTTTAAAATGTTGCTGTTATTATACAAATTGTTCTCCTGGTTTTGCTTACTTCAATAAGTCTTGCCAGGTTTTTCTGAACCATCTTTTTCATTATTTTTTATAGCACAATAGTATTCCCTCATAATCATATACCACAACTTGTTCAGTCATTCCCCAGTTGATGGATAGCTTTTTTTAATTGTTCACTTTTTTTTTTTTTTTGGTAAGGTAATTGGGGTTCACTGACTTGTTAGTAAATGTTAAGTTTATTCTCTGGCAGAATTTGAACTCAGGTCCTCCTGACTTCAGGGTTGGTGCTCCATCTGGCTGTCCCTGTGTGTGTCTTTAGGTGGGATCTGAACCCAGGACTTCTTGATTCTACTCTAGACTGTGCCATTTCCCACTCTTCCTTGCAATAACTATCCCCACATTCTCTACCGGCCCCAGCGCCAGAGACTTATTTGGGGATGGCAAAATCCAGGTACATGAAATGGAGTCGCCTACAGTTTATTCATCACTTCTCCCTGACAGTAGAAGTTCTGTTTTTTCCATCACCCCAGCGGTTGGAGCAGACACTCCACTTATTCAGGTTTGTGCTTGCCAAACCACTAACCCAGCCTGCTCCCTGCCAGTAGGGACCTCGGGGAGTGGAGTGATAAAAGTCCTCAGAGCCTTGCCTAGATTAGTTCAGGGGAAGTCCAGAAAGAGAAGGGTTGACAGGAATGGAGTCTTCAGGGAAAGTCAGCTCCAATCCAACCAAGCAAAAAGCTGTTGGTGCCCCCGGGTGAGCCCCCTCTCCCTCTCAACATTAATGGAAGAAGAGTAATGTCTAATCTTTCTTCCAGAACTGAAATCTCCTTTATATCTCCAGTGAGCTGGTGAGGAGACCATTTTACAACCAAATTTCAGAATAAGAACCCTCTAGCTAGGAGATCTTAACCCAGGGTCCCCACAGGTTGGTTGTTTTTATAATGTGTCGATAATTATATTTACAATATAATTCATTTATTTGGAGCCGTATATATTTTATTTTGTGCATTTAAAAGCTTTATTCTAAGGAATCCACAGGTTTTACCAGACTACCCAAATCTGGTGATATGATATAAAAATGATTATGGGCTCCAAGTTGTAGCTGAATAGGAATCATCTTTATAGTATACCTATTTTTATTAGAATATAAGCTCTTTATGGGCAGGGAATAATTTTTGTTTCCTGACACTTAGAAAAATGTCTGGCACATAGTAGCTACTTTAAAAGTATTGATACCTGACAGACAAGTGGTCATCCAGTATTTGTCTAAAGACCTTGAGGGGGGAGGAACTTTTCCCCATACTTCTTATTGGGATAAATTTAATCATTAGATATTTTTTTGATGATCTCTAGACCAGAACTTCTTAAACTTTTTCCACTCATGACTCCTTTGAATCTGAGAAATTTTTATGTTACCTCTGCTACACAAGTATATAAAAAAGGTATACAAATCAAACATTTACTGATAATAAATCATAATTTCCCAATCTCCACATTTAGTTATATGATTCCCTATGGGGTCATGACCCCCAGTTTAAGAAGCTTTGCTCTAGATTATTGAGAATATCATCAATAGAAAGTTTTTTTAATGATCTCCAGACTATTGTGATAGATCTCACCATTAGAAATTTTTTAATGATCTCTAGACTAAAATAGTCTTTTCCCAACTACTATCCATTACTCCCACCTCGAGACAAAGTTCAACTCTTCCTCTCACAGACTCAATTTCCTCATCTTTAAAATGGGCATAAGAATAGCACTTTCCTCACAAGATTGCCACAAGGATCAAATGAAAGAATGAATGTGTGTGAATATATATACATATATGTTGTTGTTTTCCTTTATTTTTGTTTTCCAAAAAGAACCAATGATGTCACTGGTGATGTTTGATTTATGTATAAATTGGATTTAAGTGAGGGAGGACAGCACAAAGCCATTAGCCTCCTTCTCTCTTCCCCAGTCTTCAATGTACAATGGCAAGACAAAGATCGGGATGACTGACGATACCCTGGGATGCAGTGGATGACCTTGATGCTTTAAAGTTTCCATAATATCTAATTCAATCTCTTCATGACCACTGGAACGAATTGTTCTCATTTGCCCATTCTGCAGGGGAAAGTCTTCATGTGCTTGGGATAGACCTCCTTCCCCAATTCACTGATGGATTTCAGCCCTTCATTTATCTTAGACAAATATGTACACATATTTCAATATATACATATTTATGTATATATGTGTACATAATTATATATATAGACATCTGTGTATATAAAGTATATCCATATATATGAAGAGAGAAAAGAAAACAGAAAGAGAGAGAGAGAGAAGAAAAGAGAGAGAAAGAAAGAGAGAGCTTAAAGTGCCTTATAAATTGTAGCTGCTATTATCAGGATTACACGTATTATCATTATCATCTTAGGAAATTTGATCTAGCAATATTATCAAGGTGGTTCAGAATTAGAAAAGATCTGATGTCAGGTAAACAACTTAGAAACTTATTGTCCTAACCTAGATGATGTCTCCAAAGTTGAGATTTAAAAATGTAAAGGAAGAGGTGGATATGAGAAAAGTAGACAAGAATTGGCTAGTTGTTGGATCAGGAACTGAATGAGAGAATTTGCCGTTTTCCAGATGGAAACACTGGGAAAATGATGATAGTGTCTTGAAAAGAAATAAAGAAGGTGTACCGGAGATGGGGAAAGGGAAAAGAGCTGAAAGACATGTCATTTTTAACACATGATGCTTTCACATGTCAACAGATGACATGCCAGTAGAACATTCAAGTGCTAATGACCTGTTGGCTGATGGAAACCCAGGGGCTGAAGTGAGTGGTGGAGGAGTTCATATCTGAACCCAGCTGATTCAAAGAACAGGGGAAAAAAGGAAGAAGATGCGGATGGAATTTTCTCTTCTACCTCGGAATCTCAGATTTTAAATCTTCAGGATTTTTTACCTGCAATTTAAAATCTTTTAATCCACAAAAAAAATTAGTTGAAATGGGAGAATTAAGTTGGTGAAGAAGAAAAATACCAAAGATGGAAATCAATTTTTTCTCTAGCTCTCCAGTCTGAAGGTTTCTCTTGCATTTCTTCTCTGAAAAAGATGGAAAGAATTTTTCTTACACGTCATTCCCCTTTCCAAATCTATTCAATTCCAGTTTTTACCTCCAACATGGAGAAATCTTATAATGATCTTCTCAGGGGCAAATGGAGAAAAGGGATGAAGAAGGATGTAATTTGGAAAAAATACACTTAAAACTAAAATAATATATCAACTGTCCAGTGGTCACATAGAAGGGGAGAAAATTTCACGTCATGGGCCCGGCTTTGAACCAGAAACAATAATCTTCTGGAGGAAAACATAAATTCAAGCCTAAAAAAAGAATTAGAAAATGAAAAAAACATCTGTAAATTCTGTCCTCCAGAATGTTTTGATTCTATAGATCTCAAAGCATTTAAGAAATGACTCATCCTTTCAAACTCTATTTTTCAGGCGTCATTAGAGAAGCTTTAACAGTTTCCATGACTTGCTCAAGGTCACCTATGACTCTTACTGCCACTATCCCAGTTCAAGATCTCATTATCTGACCTGGATTATTGCAATGTCTTCTTAATGAGCATCTCTGCCTTGAGTGCAGCCCTTATAAAGTCGGAAATATAGCCTTCCTTATAGATAGAATTGAACCAGCACCACTGTGCTGAAAAATAATTGGCAATTTCCCAATGCCCATCAGATCTGACTATTCTATCTCCTAGGAAAGATTTCCTAAAAATCAGAGCCATTCCAAAATGCAATAGGGTGCCTTGAGATATAATGAAGACCTCCCTGGAGGCTCTCAATCATTGGTCAGATAAGCACCGATTCCACAAATTGTCAAGAGGATTTTTGTTTCTTTGGACTAAATTGCCTGAAGGTCTCACAGAGCTCTGAGGTAATGTGATTGGATCATTAGAGCTATCCCCAAATGGAATGGGTTCTCCTCGCTATCACTCTTCAAGAAGCAATCAAGTGACCATTGGTGGGTGTACTGCATATTCTGTGAATTGCCTATGATTCCCTCCTACTTTTTAAACACCTCTCTACTACCTAAATTCCAAACAAATGGTTAAGAACTCAGCAGAGTGATATCTGAGCCCCCAGATGTAAATAAGGGATGTGTGGCCAATGGCAACTTCTCCCAAATGATTGGGCACATTCACTTTTTCACTGAAATATTGGAAGAACCAATTTAAGCACATGTGACCGGGTTTTTTCCATGACTCATTTTCCTGCCTAAGCTTCATGAAGCCTGTCATCTAGCTTTCTAATGAGAATAAATTTCAGTCCCATAAGGACAGACTGCCCTACAAAAGCCCTAATGTCCACATAATAAGCTAAATTGATCTCCTATGGCATCAAGCCCATCTATTTTTTTCCTATGGGCCTCCCATCACCCTCAGGCAATAGACTAAAAGTCCCTGTGAGCTAGATTCAGGATTTTAGAGATGAAAGATGCATGGATCATCTTCTTCAACCCACATCTGAACGAGAATTCTCTCTACAACCTACCCAAATGGGTCATCTCCATGCTATGGGGAGAGCTCTCCCAGAGGGAATTCACTTCCTCTCCCATTCCACTGGGGTCAAACTCTAATCATTAAGAAGCTTTTCTTTCATTTGAGCCAAAAATCTGTCTCTTTACAACTTGTGTCCATTGTCCCTAGTTCTGTCCTCTGGGGCCACGACATACGGATAACTCAAGCCAAACTTGCCATCCGCTAAAACCTCCCAGCCTTGCCCACCGGAATTGTTGTCCAGTCTCAAGGCTCCCATCCTTTCTTTGCCTAGCTGTGTCTCTAAATAAATAGCTCTTTGAAAAGCTTACAGCTGCCATCCTTTATGAGTCATCTTAGATGCTGATATAATATAGGAATAATGAGACTCTTATTACCACTGCTCCTTTAGGAAGGAAGGAGGGGGGAAAGATGAACCAAGCGTAGTATCCCATTTCTTCAATACTCTGGACAGCAGAGCCAACCCAAGTAGCCATAGATCTGGATCTATCATTTTAAGACATGATTTTCCAGGAGTATGACAGCTGTGTACACTTGCCTGAAAGAGATTCCAACTAATGATGTTTTTATTTTCTAGGACAATGCGAAGCAGAACAAAGAGCACTGGCTTTGGAGACAGAGGTTCTGGGTTCAGATCTCTGCCACCTGTGTGCCTTTGAGCAAAGTAACAGTTTCTCTGAGTCTCAATTTTTTCAATTTTACAATGAGGGACAAAGGGATTTCAGAGGTCTGTTGCATCTTTATCCATTCTACTGTGTGCTTTAAAGTTTGTAATCAAATATTGGATTATTTGCTATCTAGGGGAGTGGGTGGAGGGAAGGGGGAAGGAAATTGGAACACAATATTTTGCAAGGGTTAATGTTGAAAAATTATCCATGCAGATGTTTTGAAAATTAAAAAGCTTTAATAAAAATAGTTTGTAATCTAATCTGATCTTCATGATCTCCCTCTGAGATTAATGGCAATATACCCATTTTAGAGATGAGAAAGCCATGGCTCAGAGAAATTAGAAAACTTGCCCATGTTTCCACAGTTGATAAATTGCAGAATGAACAAGGCTCCCATCTATAATAGATCAACCTTAATTTGAAAAACTCCTGAGCAGTCCATTTCTCTTTTAAATAGTTCAATTGGTTAGGAAGATCTCTAATCTGTTGATCCAAATTGTCTCATCCACCATTTGGGTAGAACTGGGATCCAAGTACAAAGAAGTTAAAAGATAGACCTTATAACAGCCCAAGGAAGCCTTCTTAGAGAAGGCAGCACTTGTATTGGACCTGAAGGGATAGGGAAGGATCCCACAGTAATACAGAGGGCTGTAAAGAAGAGGTGCAAAGGGGACATAGACCTCAGAGAGGGGCAATGGAAAGCAAGATTTCCTGGAGGGACCCAATGTCTCCCTGACAGCCAAAACAAACAAACACCACAGGCCAGCTCAGAGCCAAGGTTCCTACGTTTTTAAAAATTTTGCTTAAGACTCTGAGGTTTGTGTCCTTAGGTACATTTCCTCCAGTCTCTACCCAAGGGCTTTGGCCAACACTTTGGAGCTCTGAGGGATAGAATTCCTCAAGCTGGAACATCGGGCAGCATTTCTGCCAGTGATGTCACAGCTCCCACCTTTCCAGCTGGCTGCCTATCCCCGGACTCTCGAATCCGGTAACAGGAACGTGTAAAGACTGAGTTCTTGCTCTCCTTTAGGTAAAGGTGATACCAGGAGGCTCAGTGTTCCAGCTTTTCAACAGCACTTCAATGGAAGGATGATTGATTTTTCACATTTCTCGGTTTAGAGCTGGGTATTCTGCATAAGATTATAGATTCAGAGGTGGAAAAGACCCTAAGTGTTACAGAGTCCAAACCACTCCTGTTTCAGATGAGAAAATGGAAGCCCAGACAGGTTACGGAGTAAGTAACATAACAAAGCAGGATTCAAAGCCACTGTCATTCCAAATGCTGGACTCTTTCCATTACACTATCCTGCCTCTTCACCTTTTGTCTATTCCAGGTCCACTTCTTTGGCCCTTCAATAAAGGAGCAATTCAAGAGAATCCAAATGAGTGGAAATGTCCTTGGATCCCAGGTTTGCCCAAATGGGTGGAAACTGTAGATAAGACAATTTGGATCAGTGGATTAGAGATCTTCCTAATGAACTGAACCATTCAAAAGAGAAATGGACTGCTCAGGAGTTCTTCAAGTAAAGATTAGTCTATTGTAGATGGGATTCTTGTTCACTCTGCAACTTATCAACTGTATAAACATGGGCAAGTTTTCTAATTCTTCTGAGCCATGGCTTTCTCATCTCTAAAATGGATATATTGCCACCAACGTGAAGATCAAATTAGATTACAAACTTTATTTTTTATTTAAAATATGAAATATTAGTAATTTAAATAAAATAAAATATTAATAAAAATATTTTAAATGCTTATTAAAGCTTTTTAATTTTCAAAATTATGTCCCTGTAGACCCCCACCCAGACTGAAACAACAGTGTCTGGCCGTTTGAGTATAATATCAACTCAGACACCTGCTAGTTTGGGGGCTTTGGAGGATCACCGAACCTCAGTCTCTTCACCTGTGAAATGGGAACAATAATGTCTGCAGAACCCACCTCACTGACACGATGGTTATCCATATCAGATGAGATAAGCATGTTCTGGCTATCGCATAGCTCCTTCCCAGCTAGCTGATTTTTCCTATCCTCGTTCCACACAGCTGGAAATATAGAAATGAGTTTCCTCTCAGCCTGCCGTCCAACATCTGGGTGGAGGACCACAGGCTCGCTTCCCTGGAAATATAATTCATCTGTCACTTTCAGCCGCCACAGCTGAGCCAGTGGCGTCAAGAAGAGCTCAACGGTATGGATGAGGTCCCACGTTTTCAGCAGCCCAGTCCTAAAGACTCTACTGGATTAGCAATCAATCAGCTGCCCCCAAATCATGCGGTGGAGGTGCTGATGGGACGGAGAGGGATGCAGGTCGGGGTGCTGGAAAAAGCATTGGATTTGCAGCCTCAGACTCATGCTAAATCACATTCTCTGAACTCTAGTCCCATCATCTGTAAAATGGGGAAAACAAGAGAGCCCATCTCACAGGGTGATGCAAGCAGGGAACTAGATGATGTATGTAGAGCACTTTACAGAGCTTCATGAATGCCATCCATCCTGGCAAGATGGATGCACTGGACCAGATATCGGAAGCCCAGGGATCTCCTCTTGTCTTTCCCACTTACAGGTTGGAATCTCTGAGCCTCAGTTTCCTTCAACGGAAGCTAAATCAGAGCTTCTAAATCTTGTTTAGAGATTATATGGAGATGGGTATCAGAGAGATGTGGAGGAGTCCATGTACCCTTCTCAGAATAATATTTTTAAAACATAAAATAAAGAAGATTAGAAAGGAAAACAGTTATATTGAAATCATCAAAATATTTTAAAACTAGTTTGAAGACTCTAGGTAACTAGATAATCTTCAATCAACCAATTTAACAAGCATTTATTAGGCACCTACTTCATGTCAGACATGAAAAACACATACAAAGTCATCCCTGGTTGTCAAAGCTGTTGGTGAATTATCTTCCCAGAGAGATTCATTCGTTCATGTTTTCATATCTATCTCAACACCTAACACAGTATTCAGTATATAGTAGGCACTTAATAAATGATCATTAATTTATACAAAAAACTTTAACAGGACTTTTGCTTTCATTAATATAAGAATCTGCCAGTAAGGAAATTTATTGCATCACTCTGCATTAACTGTGTTCTGCTACTTAAAATCTTGGAGACCTGCCCAGGATATTAAGAGGCCAAGTAACATGCCCAGGTCACAAAGTCAGTATGTTAGAGGCAAGACTTGACTTTGCATCTTCTCTGTTTCCTATTCCACAGCTGCCTCTCTTTGTCAAGTTTAAGTAAAATAAATACAAGGTCACTTGGGGAGGGTTGGGACTTGAAGATCCCTTCCAGTTCTAACATTCCATTCCTCCAAGATTAAGTTATGGTAAAGTTGATGGAACTGGGAGCTCTCAGAAGTGGATTTCGGACAAAGTTCCCATTCTCCCCCCCACCCCTGTAACAAAGGCTCTCCATTCCTGGCTCAATAATGCATTAAAACCCGACAGCTCGTTTTTTGTCCTCTTCCCCCATTCCCCCTCAGGTGGCTTCCTTCTTTTGCCCATTAACTGTCTGCGTTTCATTTTCCTCTCCAGATGAATTCAGGTCCTTTTCCACCCAGCTAACGTCTGCCCTGGAAGTCGTACTTTCAACATTATCCATATTAAGAAGAATTCCCAAGTGGGCCATATTCAAAATGAGGTTTTCCTATTAGAGAGAGTAACCTTGGCAGAGTTGAGACAGCTCAGCAGAGCTGTGTTTCTGAGCTGGGCGGGCTCCCATGACTGTGTTATCATTTGACCCATTGTTTTGATTCTTGTTGTCCAGCATCCATCATGTGACTCTTGTTACTCCACCAGTCCCCTCCCAGAATCCTAGAGAATGTTTACAACTCAACAGATCTTTTTTAAAAAATCATTAAACGGGATCAGTGCAGGTCTCCCAGCCAACAGCAGATTCTCCAATTCTCCCTGGGACAGAACTTCTCCAAGTTGGATTTTCCTTTTCCACGCAGCTTCCTCATCCATCTGAGTTCAGATGCCCGATAGCTACAACATCCTCTCAGACATGTGAATTTCTTCCCTGCTAGGATTAGCAGCTCTGGCTGCCAAAATGAAACGGATCCTCCCTTGCAAATTTTCCATAGCAGAAGGTGGAAGAGATTCTGGAATCAGGAATAAATGAGTTTTTCAGATCCTAGTCTACTTAAAAAATGAAGAGTTGGAGTTGGTTGGTTTGTTGGTTGGGTATAGGAGGTATCTCTCCTACTTACTGCCTCATGGAGACCAAATGGAGACATATCTGACCCAGAGAAGAAAGGGAAACGTTCATGAGGGGCCATCAAGATCCAGAAGGATGTACTCTTCTCAAGCGACATTGAAAACAAGTATCATCTGGGTCTTTAAGCATGTGGATCACTCTTAAGCAGGGGGGAGGAGGAGGTAGGGAATGATTACACCTTAGCTACCTATAGTGTGTCTACTCATATTTAGCCCAACCTTAAACCATCCAACAAAACTTACCCCAAAGAAATGTGACTAATCTCAGTGTGAAGATCTGAAATGAGAATGGGAGTTCATCTTACTTTTATCCTATAGTAGCAATCAACCAACAAACATTTATTAAATGCTTATTATGTGTTAGAGATGTAAAGACAAAAGTCATACAGTACCTGCCTCAAAGGAAATTTACCTATATGAAATAAATGCAAAAGAGATATTAGATGGGGAAATGACATTGGCAGCTGAGTGGGAGAGCATTATAATACATTATTAATAATTGGTTCATTGAATTTGTCAGTATGGGAAACTCCCTTTATGAGGATTCCTTCCTCTGTCTAAGTAGGGACTCTAAAGGCAGATAGAAATTTTCACCTGAAGTTAAGGTGGAACTTGACCAGGACTGGCTAACTAGGAAGGGATGGGAAACCAACGTCCCTGACACCAGGTTCAGCACTTTGTTCACCAGCCAAGAATTCATCTCAAGTCAGAACTTATTTCTCTCCAATTTCCACAAAGTCATTTTGATTCCTGGGGCTGTGGATCCAGGATGTGGGCAGTCCAGATTCTTCTCCTTCTTCATCAACTACTGCTTTATGACTCCTTCTCTCACTAGCCTTTTTCCCAATGCAGTTAAGGAGAAGGAGAAAAAATTATAAAAATTCAAGGGACTCCATCCTGCCAACTTGTTAGTGACTCATAAAGCTCTAGTCAGGAGTGAGGTTGGAGGTAAAAGGATGAACCAGGAGTTAGGAGTGGGTTTTATTTATTCATGCTTTTACCTGTCGCTGTATCAGAAAATGTCCAATCTGACCATATCTAGGCTAACCCCTACATTTTATAAAGGAGGAAACTGAGATTTATCTTAGTTCTTTTATCAGCTTGTGTCAGGATAAGTATTTTATGACTATTATCTCATTTGATATTTATAACAATGCTGCTGATGTCCTTATTATTCCCATTTTACACTTGAGGAAACTGAGGCAGGTAGCAATTATCTGACCAGTCACATGACTAGTTTCTCAGACTGGATTTAAACTTCTGAACTCCAAGACTAAAGCTCTACCCACTGTTCCATCCAGATACTTCTGCAAAGCTGAAATTAGAACAGGGCTTTCTGACTGTCAGGTCGGTACCGCCTTCCTCTTTCCTCTACTCTACTCTCTTTATACTGGCATTCCCTAATTGATGAGTTTTTGCCATTCTCTTTTCTTTCCCTGGCAAATTAAATTCTCAATGCCATTATTGTTTCTTTGTCTGTATCACCATCTCTGTCTCAGTGTCCCTCTCTGTCCATCTCTCTATAGCTCTTTGTCCTTCTCTGCCTCTTTCTCTCTTCTATTGTCTCTCTATTTCAAATTCTACCATTCAAGATGAACAAATCTAGGTGAATCAACAGAATGTATTAATTCAGCACCTTCATAACCACCTGGCTGAATCTCTAAGGCTTTTATTCAAGATTTGCCCCAAAGTCAGGGCTAGACCAAGGGGTATGCTGGGAGAGATGCTATACCTTCCTTTTCATGCTGTTCTTTAACACAAACTCATAGAAAACTTGTATCTCCTTTGCTTCTATGTTCAGAGTGGGCTCAGCAGCTCCCACTCTGGAGACCCTTCATGTGGAGGCTGTCCAAGAAGCTTCTTTGAGATCTAGCTTTTCCATCTCTCCTCAGAGAAAAACAGTATGACAAACCCAAGGCTAGAAGCCAGTATCTGACAAATGAGGCCACTGAAGCGATCATAAACCCAGTACTGAGCATGGCTAGGCATCCAAGGTGTACTTTTTACTCCAGCAAGGAACACAGAACCTTCTGGAGGAGGGTTAAAAAAGCACTAAAGAGTTAAACTCTGCCCTTAAATGAAAAGTTAAACTGCAGCTTAGCTGAAAGATGAAGAGAACATCATCAAAATATAACTTGTCTTTCCTTTTTTTCCTACCTGATCCCCCCCCTTTCCCTTGTTTTTCTTTTTTCCTTTCCTTCCTCCCTTTTTCTTTTGTTTTCTTTCCTTCTTTTTCCTGACATCTTCTTCTCTTCATTCTTTTTTATTGTATTTATTCCTTTTTTCTCCTCTTTTCCTTTCTTCTTTCCTTCTGACTTCCTTTCCTTTTTTTTTGCTTTGCTTCCTTCATTCCTGTTTCTTTCTTTCTTTCTTCCTTCTCTTTTTTCTTTTGACTTCCTCCCTTATTTCCTCATTTCCTTCTTTTTGTCTTTCCTTCCTTCTTTCTTCCTTCTTTTCTTTCTTCTCTTTTGAACTGCTCCCTTATTTTTTCTCTTTCCTTCTTTCTTTCCTTTTTTTGTCTTTCCACCTTTTTGTCTTTCCTTCCTCTCTTCCTTCTCTTTAGTTTTCCTCCCTTATTTCTTCATTTCCACCTTTTTGTCTTTCCTTCTTTCTGTCTTCCCCTTTTTTTGGTCTTTCCTTCCTCTTTTTATCTTTTTTCCTTCTCTCCTTTTTTTCTTTGGCTTTCTCCTCTATTTTTAAATGTTCCCTTTCTTTCTCTCTTCTCTTTTTTTCTTTCTTTTCTGTGTTTTCTTTCTGAAGGAACCACTTTCTTAAGCTATCTACCTACCCCTTTACAAGTCAGCGTTAAGAACCTAAACCTCAATCATCCTTGCAGTCATGTGTTAACAACCGAAAAAAAAAGGCAAATATAGCAACGAAAGCTCCTGATCCCACACCAATACACACCTGTAGAAGGGAGGGGGGGAGGGGGAAATCAGTGTCTTTCGTGAGTTTTACAAGTTGGACTCTACAAAGAAACGCGCTCCCCTCCGAGTGCATCATCCCTCGGCGTCACCGCTAAACAGGAACAAAGCTTCTCTGCCCTCTCCCCCTCTCTGGAGGGCTCCCCGCCCTATTCCGGAGCCGGGCTTTGTGCCCCGCGGCACCGGCTGAGCTGCCCCCTCCCCGGGAGGGCGTCGCGCGCTCTTGCCAGCCTGGCCAGCTACTTACGGTACCTCTTGGCAAGGACGAGATGAGCAGAAGCTGCAGCAGAGTGAGCCCCGCTTGGGTCCAGAAGGCGAGCTCCATCCTTCCCGAGGCCGGCGCACTGGGGAACTGCCGGGGCTCGGGCTCCAGGCGGGGAGGCAGGAGGGAGCCTGGGACCACACCAAGCCCTGGCTGACTGGGAGCTCGGGTTTCAGCCAAAGCGCGGCTCTCCCATCCTCATCGGAGGGGAACTACCTTCAGCCAGAGCAACGTCAGTTCAAGCCTCCCTCCGCGCTTGCTGCCTTAACCCTTTCTGGGCTTGGCGAGGCGCTGCTGCCCCCATCGGTGGGGGGCGTGGCGGGGAAGGAGCAGGGCTGGAGCGGGACGCGGATCTGGCGTCGGCTCCCGGAGGCTTTCCTCTCCTCCAGGGTGTCTTAGTCCCTTCGGGCTTCTCCCTCCTCCCCGGGGCTGCTCTAGTCCCCACGGGCTTCTCCCTCCCTCTCTGGGCTGCCCTCGTCCCTTCGGGCTTCTCCCTCCTCCCCGGGGCTGCCCTCGTCCCTTCGGGCTTCTCCCTCCTCTCCTGAGCTGCCCTCGTCCCTTCGGGCTTCTCCCTCCTCCCCGGGGCTGCTCTGGTCCCCTCGGGCTTCTCCCTCTTCCTCTGGGCTGCTCTCTTCTCCAGAGCGCAATGCCCCAGGGAAAAGCGGTCGCCGCTAGGGGCCGGGACAGGTGGGAACCCCCCGAGCACCGCTTCCCGGCTCCCGCAGCCGCTGGGGAACAGCCGGGCAGATCTGCTGCTCCCAGACATGTGTTTGTGATAACGCACATTCTCCGACAGTGACTGAATGAGGAGCTTAATTACAGGCTGCCGGGGTGCGCTGAGAACAGGCAGAACCTCGGGATACCACATCTAGAGCTCAGGAGCCATTTAGTTCCACCTCCTCATTCTGACAGGTGGGGAAACTGAGAGCTGGAAGCAACTTGGTGGGCCTGGAGTCAGCAAGACGAGCTCAGAACTAGCCTCAGACACTTAGTAACTGGGTGACTCTAGGCAAGTGACAACCTTGTTTTCTTTAATTTACCAGAGCAGGAAACAGCAAATCACACGGGCATCTATGCCAAGAAAAGCCATGGAGAGTATTAGTGTGCTAAAAGTCCGAAAGGACCGAACCTCAACAACAAAAACCAAGACCTCGAAAGGGGAGGTCTTTCTGCAACTCAAACTCAGGTGCTCTGAGCACTTTGGTCCAGGTGATCTCAGAATCTTCTTCCAGTTTTAAAATCAGGACCCAAATTGGGCATCCTTCCCCTCTGCCCCTAACTCCTTGTGAGCT
This sequence comes from Antechinus flavipes, assembly GCF_016432865.1. Classification (NCBI taxonomy): domain Eukaryota; kingdom Metazoa; phylum Chordata; class Mammalia; order Dasyuromorphia; family Dasyuridae; genus Antechinus; species Antechinus flavipes. The sequence goes on from NC_067403.1 coordinate 229,749,357, forward strand.
GGACTGCTTAAGCTGATCCCCTCAGCTTATCCCTCCCTGTCTGGATCTTCTTTTGATGTCTCCAAAGGACTAATCAGATTGGAAGCTTCCATCACCAGATGACAGGGCAGGAATTCTACGAAAACAGATTCCCAGCTTCTGGCTTGGTCCTTTTCTTATCTTATTGAAAGACAGTGTTTATATTAGACTATACTAGTTTATATTAGAAAGGGCACCAGATGGGTTGGGAGGAGCATCAGACCTGTGATGCTAGAACTCCTGCCCTCAAGTTAACATATTCTTTTTTTGTTGTTTTTGTTTTTGCTGAGGCAATTGGGTCACACAGCTAGATATTCTTTTACTAAAATAATAATAAAGGGGGAGGGCAACTAGGTGGTGCAGTGGATAGAGCTCCATCCCTGAAGTCAGGAGGACCTGAGTTCAAATCTAGCCTCAGACACTTAATACTTCCTAGCTGTGTGACCTTGGGCAAGTCACATAACCCCAATTGCCTCAGAAAAAAAGAAAAAATAATAATAAAGAAAAGATAACATTTGTTAGAGTACTTCATAAACTGAAAATGCTATATACGTGTCTGATTATTATTATTGCATGAAATAATGGAAAGAATAAATACATTTGGAGTCCGAAGAGAAATGGGGATGCTCCTGTCTACCTCCCTGTTTGGAAGTTTAGCCCCAACAGGTAGTTTGCTGGCCTGGGGATAGAGTTCATTTTCTGGATGCAGGAGGGCCCCACTTTTAAAATTGGGTATATATAACTTTGGCTGAGAAAACTCCCTCTTTGGACCTCTGTTTTCCCATCTGTAAAATGAGGAAATTGGAAATGATAAATAAATGAATAACTGAACCATTTACAAAGTATGTACTACTGCAAAACACTGTGCTAAACCTTGGGGAGAAAGAGAGAAAATTAAGGTGGCCCCTGTTCTCAAGGACTTCTTTATTCTAATGGGAGAGAAAACATACGTGGGGGATTCAGGCAGATGGAAGTTCCCATGGTCCTTAGGGGACAGTAGCAAAACAAATGTTAATGCCTTTTCTTTCATGTCATTATTTAATATCACTATTCTAAGGGCCCTTGGCTCCATGGTTTAGGACTGTCATTCTCAGTGTCTGATGGTGTTTGGACTTGCCTGGCTGATGGGAGGCTCGCTGTTTCAGAAGATTATTAAGCCCAAATCTGTGATCTATGATGGCTGAATGCTATGCATTATACCATCTCACGAGAAATGTATGGTCTAGTTGACGAAATAGGCTGGACAGAAGGATTATCCAATCTCTTCCATCACTACATATTGAAGGGTCAAATTAAGTGGAGTGATAAAAAATAGAGAAAAGAGGGTGATAGCTTGTAGAAAAGAGAGCCTTGAGTTTGGGGGTCAATGGACTTTCATTTGAGCCCTGGATTTGTTACCTACCATCAGGGTAACCTTGGATGATTTACTTTATTTGTCTACACTCACAAAATGAAGATGCTAGACTCTCTGATCTCCAAAGTTCTCCTGGTTCTTAATCCTATAGTCACAGTGAGGTGGGAGAGCCTGGGGAGGTTCCACAAAGGAGATAAGACAAGTATTGACCCTTGTAGGAAGTGGTGAACTAGGAGAAAGTTGTGGGGGGAGGCATTCTAGATAGGGAGACAGGTATAAGCAAAGATCCAGAGGTGAATGTTCAAGGATAAGTAAGTAAATATATGGTTCCATTAAAGAGTTTCTGTAGAGAAATTAAGAGAAAAAGGTTGAAAAAGCAGGGAGGGGGAAAATGATGGAGATCCTTAAATGGAAAATTAAGGAGTTTAGATTCTACAAATAGTGGAAATTTAAAAAAAAAAGACAAAAAAGGAAATGAAAGGAAGAGAAATAAAGAAAGGGAAGAGGAGAGAGAATACTAAAGAAAAGAAAGGACAGGAAAGGAAAGGACAATGGCATATGAAAAACGGTGCTTTTGGAAGAGAAATACCATGCAGCAGATTGAGAGCCAGTCTTGGAATCAGAAACAACTGAGTTCCAGTCATACCACTGACTCATCCTACTTGTGTGACCATGAATAAGCCACTTAAACTCTTCGTGCCCCCAGGATATTCTTTAGTTATTATTAGCTACTAATCAGCATCAGTGGAGGGAATTTTCACACTGAGAGTTCCCTAGAGGAATGATATAAGTCCACACACAGAGTAAAAAAAAAAAAAAAGTCCTGGCAGCAGTGGGTAAATCGTGTAAGGTCCTTGAAAGCCCAGAACTTAATCACAGAAAAGGAGCCAACAATGAAGTGTTTATAAAAGGTCCAGCCATGTTAGATGATCTCTTAATAGGGTACAAAATAGTCCCAGGAGTGGATCTTTAAAAGTCATTTCATTGAGTCCAGCTGCTGACAAGACAAGAAGACACCAAAGGAAACCACAAGAAGTCACGTGGAGCTGGGAGGCAGAAGCAGTGCAAGTGGGGGTGGACAAAGAAAGGAGCCAGATGTCTGGGAGGTAGCTTTCTTGGTCCAAATAGGCATGAGCAGTGTTTGAAGAGATGTAATGGTGCTGAAACTCTGCCTCTATCTCCGTTTCCCCCTGAGGCTTTCTCAGAGGAGCCAGAAAACTTTCCCTCTGGGTTTAAGAAAGGTCGTCATTTTTTGTTTTAATAATTTTGTTATTGAGTCATTTCATGTCAAATTATTTCAACTCTTCCATGACCTCATTTAAGTTTTTCTTAGTAAAGAGAGTAGAGTGATTTGCCATTTCCTTCTCTAGCTCACTTTACAGATGAGGAAACTGAGGCAAACAGGGTGAAGTCGCTCACAGAGTCCCACAACTAGTAAGTGTCTGAGGCTGGATTTGAACTCATGAAAATGAGTCTTCCCGATTCCACATCCAGGCCATTCCATGGGCCACGTAGCTGCTTTTTAGGAATTTCCTTTGTCTTTAATATTTGTCCAAAAGGCCTTTTCTATTTTGGATCTACTTTTTGAAAACAGTTCGTAGGAGGCAACCAAAGGAAAAACATCCCCAGAAAAGAAGATAGAGACAAACCAAACATGGAAGTATTTTTCCAGACCTGCTGTCTCTGGGTGAGTGCTCAAAGATAACAAAAAAGAACAAGAAAATTACAGATCTTTTGGTATCACTTCCCAAAGTGGAAGAATGTTTATTCCATAGATATCAATATGAAATATGAGTCAGTAAAAAAGATGAGAGCAAAACTGTAGTGTAAAACAAACCCTATCTTCTCAATGCAATGATAATGATTTAAAAGGGAGAAAGATAGAGGGAATAATCCAAGTGTTTGGTGATAAGAGTCTGGACTAGGTAATGACAGTGGGAAGGGGATAGTAGGTTTAGACGCAGAAGGCTACGTGAGAGATCAGTCCACAAGAGGACTTGGTGAGAAAGTGAGAAAAAGTGGAATATGGTCCTTAAACTCCTATGGGAACTAGTGTCCTTCAGCAATTTAAGAGCCAGTAGATGTAAGAGGGAAAGTGCTGGATTTAGAAACAGGATAGAGGTTTGGAATCCTAGATCTGCCACTATCTTTATGACTTTGTGTATTTTCTTTCCTTCCCTGGACCATAGTTTCCTCAAGTATAAAAGGAGAGAGAGAGAGAGAGAGAGAGAGAGAGAGAGAGAGAGAGAGAGAGAGAGAGAGAGAGAGAGAGAGAGAGAGAGAGAGAGAGAAGAGAGAGAGAGAGAGAGAGAGAGAGAGAGAGAGAGAGAGAGAGAGAGAGACAGAGAGAGAGAGAGAGAGAGAGAGAGAGAGAGAGAGAGAGAGAGATAGAGAAAGAGAGACTCTCTCTGTTGGTCACTCAGGTTTTTAGATCTTCAAGGGAAACTGGGAATTGTTAAGAAAGAAATCTAGAATTGAGTGGTTACCCATCATTTTGGGAATGGCTGAATAAGTGATGGTTTATGACTGTTATGGAATATTATTGTTCTATAAGAAATGACCAGCAAGATGATTTCAGAAAGGCCTGGAGAGATTTACACGTACTGATGCTGAGTGAAGTGAGCAGAACCTAGAGAATCGTACACAGTAATAACAAGGTTGTGTGATGATAGATTATAATGGATGTGGCTCTTTTCAACAATGAAGTGATTCAAGGCGATTCCAATAGACTTGTTTGTGATGAAAAGAGTCACCTGCATCCAGAGAGAAGACTATGGGAGCTGAATGTGGATCACGGCATTGTATTTTCACCTTTTGTTGTTGTTTTTTGTTTCTTGTATTTTTTTCCCTTTAAGTCTGATTTTTCTTACACAGCATGACAAATATGGAAATATTTTTAGAAGAATTGCACATGTTTAACCTACATCTGATTACTTGCTATCTTGGGTAGGGTGGAGGAGAGAGAGAGAAAAATTTGGAACACAAGGTTTTGTAAAAGTGAATGTTGAAAAGTCTCTTTGCAAGTATTTGGAAAAATAAAATACTATAAAAAAGAGAAAGGATTCTAGAAATGAGCAATCTTCTGATGTCTGCAGAAAGCAGCAGGTCAATGGAAGAAAATTTGAGGGTTTTTTTTTTTTTAATCTGTAAAGAGAACTTCTGAGATCCCTGACAGCTCTAAATCTCTGATCCTCAGGAAGATCTGAGTTTGAATCCTGCCTCATTTACTAGTTGTGCTCCTCCCTTAACTTCTCTGTAGATCAAATTACTTATCTGTAAAGTGGGAATAATAATAATACCTACCTCCCAGAGTTATTGTGAGGATCAAATGAGTATACATTTGTAAAGCAATTTGTAAACTTTAATGGGCAATTCTACTCTCAGTCTTTAGAGTAATAGAAAAAGGGGATAAGGAAGATAGAGATGGAACAATTCTGAGGAAGGTATAGAAAAGGAGATGTTTCTAAAGTTCCCATAGCACAGTAAGTTAGAAATGACGACTCCCCTTTCTAAGCAACTTTTGAGCTTCACACAGATGAGGACTATTAGGACTAAATTGTGACTAATCCATAAATTATTTGTCTTTTGGAAAGCATTTTTGAATTGGAAAGATATTAAAATCACATTGTAAACCACAGGAGATAATTTGGAAATCTTCCCTCCCCACCAAGTCTCTATCCTTCGCTCAGTCTCACACCTCCTCTCACCTCCCCAAGCAACCGAAATAAATGAAGAAATAAACAAATAAGCCCTTAGACTGTATGCCTGAAGAGAACCATGCTGGGAAGTGTGGAGCAGGGAAGTCAATTGAAATTAATAGTGTGACGCAGATAAGCCACAAGGCTTATAATTTGTATATTCCAAATCTCTAACGGGCTGTAATTACATTTGAATCTAAAAGCTCCAAAAATGTGAGAGTTGGAAGGGATCTTTGAATGTAGAACTCATAGATTTCTAGAACTAGAAAGATCATGTGGTCCAAAACCTCCTTTGCTAGGAGAGGGTATCCAATCCTCATCTGTAAGTGAGAGAGATGTACTAGATGGTGGCTAAGGTTCATTCTAGTTCTAGGTCATGATGAGATAATTAGACACTATTTACTTACTCTCCAAATTCTCCTTTTTTAAAATGAACACTTGGAGTCATTGATTCAGAGCTAAAAATGGACCTCAGAGTTCATCAAGTCTAATCCCTCACATGATACATGAACCAGAGAGTATACATAACTTGCCTAAGCTCCTTGTTGTTTGCCTTTTGTTCTGGAAGAGGACCATGACTTTAGGGAGGGATGCCCTGACTTGCAAGTGAATTGGATGTAAGTGAGGGAGGGCTGGGCAAGGTCAACTGCCTCATTTTCCCCTCCAGAGTCTTCTGGGTCCAAAAGCCTGACAGAAACCCATTTTCTCTGATTCTAAATGTATTGTTCTTTCCATCCCATCCCACCCTGGTCTCCGGAGAAGTTTTCACTCCCAATTTCAAAGACCTGTGGGGCTCCCTCAAACATCCAAAGATGACATTTCCTTCTGATCCTAAAAAGAAATAGATAAATTTCAGTGGGGGAGAGAGGGAGAAGGCAACAAGTATTTGTTGGAGGGAGGACTATCCCAACAGACTGTAACATGTGGTAGAAGAAACCCAGCCCTACCATGGGAACCACCAAAGCTAATGAATCTCGGCTGTTCACCTACACAATGAGGAATACTGTTCTGGCTCTGCTTTTGGCTCTGTTTCCATTGGGAGCTAAGGGAGTTGGTAGGTGGATCTATGGCTCCTGTTCCATCCACATTTTTCTCTCTCTATGTAAGTCTTTATAAGGGAGATGCCGTTTTCTCTAATTCTCTGGGCCTCCCTACTTGGTATTCAGTAATCTCCCTGAAGCCCTTGGCTACAGAGTCTGTTTCTGACTTTTTAAAATGGAAAATTATGCTTCTGGATGCAAAAGTTATATATCCCATGGTGCAACTGAACTGTGAAGCCATTAGAAGTGGGAACTGCAAAAATGGCGACCATAGCTCATGTAGATTGCTCCAAAAAAGTACTATCCTAGCCTGATGCATAGTGAGTGAGCCATTTCTTAAGGAAATGAGCAAGAACTCAGTCCAGGTAAAATTATTTATGAACTTCCCCTCATCTCTGGCCGCTCTCTGTTAATCACCCTTGGAATACTCTCCAAGGTTTGACAGTACCAGGTTTCCTTTTATTCAAGACTGACTATATTTCTCTCCTTGCTGGCTTTACCCTAAACTCAAAGCAGATATATAGGCAAGGTTGGTCTCAAGTTAGTTTATGCTAAATTGATGACAGAGTGTGGACAAGATGGTAATCTACTCCTTATTTCAGTAGAAAGTCAAGTCAACAAAAAATGTATTAAATGATTACTAGATACCAGGCACCATGTTAAGTGGAAAGGGCACTGAATTTGAAAATAAAAGGTCGAGATTTTCAAATTCTAGCTCTGAAATATAATTACTAGGGTGAACTTTACAGTCAACTCTTTGTTGTTACAAAAAAAAAAAAAAAGTAAAGAAAAAGGGCAGCTGGGTGGGGCAGTGGACAGAGCACCTGCAGTCAGGAGGACCAGAGTTCAAATCTGGCCTCAGACACTTAATACTTCCTGGCTGTGAAGTTACTTAACCCCAATTACCTCAGGAAGAAGAAGAAGAAGAAGAAGAAGAAGAAGAAGTAGAAGAAGAAGAAGAAGAAGAAGAAGAAGAAGAAGAAGAAGAAGAAGAAGAAGAAGAAGAAGATTTTCCTCATCTATAAATATATACTTTTCATTTAAATTTTAATATAAATACAAAAAGTTGATCTGTATCATGTGCAAGGCAGAGCACAGAACTAGGTAGAAATGATAGGAAAAGAGATTTTGATTTACTATTTGGGAAAACTCTTTGGCTGGTAGTGAGTTCTTCCTCATCAGGGGTCTTAAGTTTGGTGGCCACTCATCAGAGTGTTGTAAAGGAGATTTACTCTTTTGCAGGGGTATACTAACTGACCCTCAGACTAACCTTCCAACTGTGTGCTTTAGCTATTCTTTGAACTGTCTTGAGGAGTCCTAGGTCACCAGAAGTAAAAACAAGGCAAGATTTAGTTGGAACCAATCACTGACTTACCTTTGTCTGAGTTAGGTATCCCTCTGTGCAGACAACCAGAAATTATTTTAAAATTAATTGTTATTTAGCATTATCTATACTTTTTTCTTCCATGAATATAATATTTTAAAAACTTTATTGATTCTTTGTTCTATCACTTTAATTTCTGAAAATATTCGTTCCTTTTCCCTTACCCAATAAGCCAACTTTTGCTAGGAAAGAAAGAAAGAAAGAAAGAAAGAAAGAAAGAAAGAAAGAAAGAAAGAAAGAAAGAAAGAAAGAAAGAAAGGAAGGAAGGAAGGAAGGAAGGAAGGAAGGAAGGAAGGAAGGAAGGAAGGAAGGAAGGAAGGAAGAAGGAAGGAAGGAAAGGAGAAGAAAAGAAGGAAGAAGGAAGGGAGAAAGGAAGGAAGGAAGGGAGGGAGAAAGGAAGGAAAGTAATGATTTGAATTAGTCAACTCATTTACCAATCTGACAATGTATGCAATATTCTATAGCAATGATTCCCCCACCTCTGCTAAAAAGAAAGAGATACATTTTCTTATCTCCTCTTTAACATCAATTTTAGTTATTATATGTAAACAGTAACTTAGACATAAGAATAAATCAGTGTAAACTGGTTTTATTCACTGTCTGTTCTGTCGTAGACCATATCTTAGATGGATCCCAGATTTCATCAGTGCGGATTCTCACTCCACAGGAGCATTATGTCCAGTTTTCACATTTTTTTCTACATCCTTCCTTCTCCAAAGGAATCACTCAGTGTCTAAGTCATCAACAAGGCACCTAGCAGTAACTAGGTGGGACAATGGAAAGTGCTAGACTGGGGGTCAGGATGTCCTGAGTTCAAACATAGGCTCAAGCTATTTAACTTCAGTTTCTTCTTTTGTTAAGTAGGGGGAATAAGGCTTACCTCTCAGGGTTGTTGTAAGGATATAAATGAGACAATGCTTGTAAAATTCTTTGCAAATCTGAACGTGATATATAAAAAGTTAGCTCTTCAAACTCCCATCCTTCGTTCTTCCTTCTCACTTGGAAAGCCAATTGCCTTTGCAACTGAAGGTCCTGAATTTGAATCTTAGTTCTGATGTTGGCTACCTGTGTCATATCAGACTGGTTACTTCACTTTTCTCAGTCTCACTTTCCTTATCTATAAAAAAAGGTTGGATGAGTGAGCCTCCAAATTCTAAATTCTCACAATTCTCACAATTCTAAATTTGTAATCCTTTGATCCCTTCTGCTTATACATGAGCTTAATGGCATCTTTTAATTCCATTTCTTATATACATGATAGCTGGTAAAATACTCATACCTATCAGGTGTCCCTTGCCCTTTGAAATACCTATGATTCTGTTTCTTCTAAGATCATGGTATGTTAAAATTCACAGCCAACCATCATTTCCAGGAAGAGAGAATACCATCTTTCCAAGAAGCCAGAAAATAGGGGCCTTTAACAACTGCAATTAAAGCAGAATAACAGGAGCCTTACCCAGTGCTCTGAAATTCAGGGCATACGTTTCCACCTGCTGAACTTCTCAGGCCACTCTTCTCACTCCTTCTTCAGGGACAGCCTCCCTAGTCAAGCCTAGGATGGGCTAGCATCTGTCTCCCCCTAATCCAAGAGGCAGCGCCCAGTCTCTTTCTCCCAAAGAGTCCAGTACCTAGATTTTCACTCCCCACACCCAATCCCAACTGACTTAAAAGGAATCCACGGTTCTTTGATTTGGGTGCCATTTTGTATTTTTTTCTCATTACCCAAAGTTTGAATTGACCTTTGAAAAACACTGTCATTTCAGATGAGTTCCCACTTTTCTACATCCTTTTAGATTCTGCGTCCAGATCATTGGCCATCTTCAGTGCCTTCCAAGATTATATCTGTCAATGGACTCTTGGTTCTCTATCCAAGTCATAAAATGAATGAAAAAAATGATATACATTTTATTTAAAAAAATATATATATATCACCTGCTATTTTTCAATTGTAGATAATTAAAAACTGAACTCCTTGAATTACTCACATTTCGCTAGAGAAGCTTTGTAATGCTCCAGGATTCAGAGCAATGAGTACAGTGTCATCTGTAAGCAGAAGTATTCCTCGAGCTTAGCTATTCATAGAGAGCCCTTCCCCTCTTCGCCCTCTCAGCGGGGGTGTGCTCCACAGTAGGACGGAGCTGTTCAAGGTGAACATATGTCTCTGATCCATCCTTTGCTTCCCAGAGTGGGTCACTGAACAATTTATCTCTGTAGTCAAATATGTGACAGAATATTCATGAGGGAAAAAAAAAAAGCTTTATGGACTCTCTACTGATATGTCTCTTAATTTGCAACAGCCAAGAGATCTCTTCTACTCTTCCCAAATGTTCCTGCTGAGGGAGTTTAGGGAGAGGCGGTGAGCTAGAATCCAAAAATGGCAGAGCCAGAGGGGACTTTGGCTCCCATGCAGTCCCCAACTCCTCACTCAATCCAAAACTTCTATTAAGTGTCAGCACTCAGTAGGGTGTTTACCATGTAAAACTTAAATATTTGTTGACTTGACTACTACTACTGTATCTGTAAGGCACTGAGCTAGGTTCTGGAGATGCAAAAAACAAAGCAAATCTTGCATTCAAGAAAGGCAATGAGTATATCCTACCTACTATGTGTTTCATGTGTTACAACTATTTTCTCATTTGATTCTTATGACTGGATTCTTACCTGAAAAGTAGGGGCTGTTATTATTCCCATTTTATGGTCATCTGAGATAATGTGACTTGACCAGGACTACACAGCTAGTAATTATCTGAGGTCACATCTGAATTAATTTGAATTTGAATTCAGGTCTTCCTGACTCTGGACCCAGTAATCCACATATGGTGTCCTCTAGCCACCTGAAACTCAAGACGTTTACATTCTCAAGGGGAGATACAGTATCTAATATATTCTGTATACTTTGTATTTATTTACTAATCAATAAACATTTATTGAGTGCCTACTGCATGCCAGACACTAAAAAACAGAAATTATTTTTTCTTTTGTCTTCCTACCTACTCTTTTGGGAAAATCATTTCACTCACTTCAGTTTCAGTTTTGTTGTTGTTTATTTATTTCTCACTCTTTGACCCCTTTGGGGCTTTTCTTAGCAAAGATAATTGCTAATTTGCCTTTTTCTTTTCCAGCTCATTTTACAGGTGAGGAAACTGAGGCAAACAGAGCTAAGTGACTTCCCTAGAGTCATACAGCTTGGAGAGGTGTCTGAGGCTGAATTTGATCTCAGGAAGATGAAGATTCCTGAATCCAGACTCCAAGTGCTTTATAAATACTTGTGGACTTATTGGTTGACAGACTTCACTGGACAGTATCATTTCATATTGTTTTTGGTCACTATTTTCTTTTGGGGGAGGGGTCTGGACCTAAAATGTAATACCCAGTAAGGAAATCCCTTTATCAACACAGATCTGAAACTACTCTTTGACAGCTGCTCTGGGGACTGAGAGATTAAGCTACTTTCCAAGAGTCACATAGAGTGGCCAGTTTATTGTGCAAGACAGGGCTCGAACGCAATTCTCTTTCAATCTCCACTCTGCCCCACTGCCTCTTGTTTAAACCTTGTGATTTCCTTAATGGAGCCCCTTAGCTTTGGGGGGCAGATGGGGAGAGGGAAGGAGGCTGCCGTGTCATACTCTTAACTCATGTGAAACTTGCCATTCACTAAACCACTTACATCTTTCTTCACACAGACTGCTGTCCCTCCACGTCATCCCCCATTGATGGGCACAAGGAGCAATGATCACCAGCCACCTTTGATATGTCCCCTTGAAATATTGGCCTGATCTCCTCTGAGAACACTTCAAACTTGACTTACTTGGGGAGTTGGTCAGATTTTTCTAATCTTTGCTGTGAGAGATAATCAATGACTTAAGAAAAGAGCAATCTATTCAGGAAGGAAGACTGTATAAAAACAAAAGATAACAATAAAAATCAACATTTAAAAAAATTAAGTGAAAGTATATTCCTCACTGCCAGTAAGAACAGGTTCATTCTTCAAAATCTATCAACTCCTATAGAATTGTAGTAAGGAAATGTAAGGACTTCTCAAAGGGGAAATCATGGAGGAAAATGCACTGGGGGTTGGGGGGAGGGCTCAGTTACAACCAGCCCCTGCATTTTTACTTGGGACTTTAATTCCCTTCTTCAAAAAGGTGGTTCCCAGACTTCCTAAAGAACCATGTGTCAGGCTGGGCCCGAGCCAGGCTGAGATTTTGACTCATTATATATGGTGCTCTGGTGGGTCTGGGCCCATTAACCCTGGTGAGTTGCCTTTGGGTTACATATATATATATTCTAGAGTCTGTAATCATATTTCATTAAGAAACCTGAGCTAGGTTAAGAGTAGTGTTTCCAATTGTGTTTCTGGGCAGGTAACCAGCTGTAGGGCAGGAAGCCAGGCAAATGTAAACAGTTAATGGAATCTAACAGATTGCCCTTGCTTAAACAGATATTTAATAGCTCCGTTTGAGTTTAACCCTCCCATTTCCTCTTCTACACTCCTCTTGTCCTGACCTGCCTTGGTCTTTAGTGACCACAGCAAGGCTGAAGAGTTTCAACCAAAGCTAATGGGAAACCAGGATTGAGATGAGTTTCCCAAGTTCTCAGAAGTAGAAATAGAATCCTAGTTCTTTCTGAGGCAACATGACACTCAAAAGCCAAGAGGTTGCATGGTATTGTTTTAAAAAGACAGATCTCAATGAGGGAAACTGAAATAAAATTCTAGCCTCTATGATGTGTCATTTTGGGTAAGTGTCCTTCCCTGTTTGTTTTTATGTTGAATATGCTTTTCTCTCTCTAATCTCCCATAGTGGAATCTTCTCGAAGACAGTGGCTATTTCATTTCATCTTAGAGTAAAGAGTCTCCAAGTTATTTCAACTTCCTGATACTATAAGTTGGAGAAAAAGTGTTAGTTCCTTCCATGGGAGTTCCCAATACCAGGAAAACACAAGTCCATTTCTCATCCCTGTTCTATCTTCAATATTTAGCTGAATAGAATATAGGCGATGCTTATTGGTTAACCGATAGATTGACCTGGTATCAAATATTCCTTTCATAAAATGATAGAGGATCGCCTACTATTTCTAAGGTTCCTCCCAGCCCTAGATGTCTACAACTATATAATGTATGATATGGACTTTAGGGAAATAACTTGCTCAGAAAAGAAATACTGCAAAGAAACAGAAAATGAGCTTCCATATCAAATAAAAATATATGATTCACATCGACCCATAATCCAGAATGCTTTCATTGGCCTTTGTGGATAAAAAATAATAATAAATGCAAATAGAAATACATGATTTACATGAACCCATAATTCTGAATGCTTTCATTGGCCTTTGTGGATAAAAAAAATAATAAATATTATTTTTTTAGGTCGATTTCTATCATGCATCATTTAACAAGAAATAAATAATGACCTGGATATTGATAAAAAGGAAAAAAAAAATGGAAGAAGTGGAACCTGAGTGATCACCTGTACTTTCCATGTGCACAGGAGAAAGAATGTATCAGGGACTTGCTTTACCCTAAATATAGAAATGTCTCTAAATCACGTCATTTCCCAGAGGCAAAAAAATAAACTTGTAATGAGAGGCAGGTGAGAAGCCCACCTGCAGCCTGTCTGCTAGATGCTATTAAACAGTGGCCTGGATAGTCTGGAAAAGGGAAAGCTTGTTCAACTACTGATTTGGGAAAGCAATCTGTGGTCAGCGCCTGTTCTTTGTCTCCCTCCCCCCCTCACATTGAGGCAAGCCTCAAATTCTGTACAGGATTGGAGGTTTGTGAAAACTAAATTGATTCACATCTGTCAAACCACTTGGCTTAGGGGCAACCTCAGCTGAGACAAACTTGGAAGATGAATTTGGCCTTTCTCCCAGCTCTGCTTTGGGCTAGCCCTATTGGAAGATTATCTAATCTATGGATACTTCTCCTCCTATTGGTCTGTTGGTCATCCTCCTCTTTCTTTGGCATCTTCCTCCAAATTTTCAGTGACTTCATACTGCCCCAGGGTCCTTAGGTCTCCCCACTCAACTCCCTTACTTTTCCCACTAGAATTCTTTGTTGTTGTTGTTCTGATTAAATTCCTCTAGGGCCCAGCTTCTTAAATTATGTTTCCCCACCCAAATAAAGTCTCATAACTAAATGTGGGGGCCACAAAATTATGATTTATTATTAATAAATGTTTATTTTTGTACCTATTTTATATACTTATATAGCTGGGGTCATGTAAAAAATGTATTGGGTAAAAAAGGATCACAAGTCAAAGTTTAAGAAATCCTGCCCTGGTTAATTAATAATATCTAGCATTTGTACAGTGCTCGAGGTTTACAAAATGCTTAACAGATGATATTTCATTCCGTCCACGCAACAGTCCTGTGAGATAGATGATATGATTGGGCTCATTTTAGGAATCAGTAAACTGAGGCTGAAAGTGATAAAGATGATTTGTCCTGGATCATACAGCTAGGATTTTAATTCATGTCTTTATGACTCCAACTCTAACAATCTGCTACACTACTTACAATGAAATACATTAATAATGTGACTTTTTGCCTAAAAGCATTTTCCCTACTATACCTAAAATTCCATGAATTAGAGTCATGCTTTTGTGGATTAGAACTAGCTAGGAAAAAGGAATTTCCTTTTACAATGGAAACAGTCATCAAATCCCATTACAGAGGTGGATACATATTATGCTTGTGCCTAGGGTCTCTCAGAATAATTTCCATCTCCATGGGGGCCTGGTGATCTTAGATTCTGGATTCCCTACATTTGTCCGGGCCTGATTTCTGCTTGTCCAAATTATAAAACAGAGAGGAATAAATTGAAGGTCAGAGGTTGAAGGCGGGAGAAAGAAATGATTTAAAAGCTACTGCTCAATAGAAACCGACATACCTGAGAGTGACATTTATTAGGAATTCCCGGAACTATCCTTGGTGCTGGGGGCTCTGCTGGGGAAGAAAAGGGGCAAGGTGTGAACTGAATAAATAAATAGAAAATACATAAAAAGTCATTTTGGTGGAGAAGAAGCCCAGAAAAGGCATTTAGGCTGAATCTTGAAGGGAAATAAGGCTTTCAAGACATAGAAGGAAGGGGAGAGTGCATTTCAGCATGAGGCAAAAGTATAAAGATAGGAGATTGAAAGTCTTTTATGAGAAACAAGATATAGACCAGTTAGACTGGAGTTTAGAGTACTAGAAGAAAATCATTCTGGAAGTTATTGTATAGAGTGTAAAAAAGTTTTAAATGCTAGCAGAACTTACACTTTACCCTAAAAAGTAATATGGAGCCATTGAAATTTGAAGGTCCCTTCCAAGTCTTGGATTCTGATTAGATCAATCATCAAAAAAACATTTATCAAATGCTTACTAGATGCTTGGCAATCTATTAAGCACTAGGGATACAATAAGAGGCAAAAGACAATCTCTGCCCTAAATGAGCTTACAATCTTCCAAACCTTCTCATTTTACAGATGAGGAAACTGAAGTTCAAAGTGGCTGTATGACTGAAGTTATAGAGCAGATGTCTGAGACGAGATTTGAACTCGTTTCTCTGACTCAGAATTCAGCTCCCTATTTTCTACTCCTTCAGGACACCCAGTGCTGCAGATGATCCTCTGGGAAGTCTGTGCTTGCCAGGATGCTGTCCATGTTAGTTCCACACGCTGGACCACACGGATGCATTTCAAAGACCATCACTTGTCAAGCTGTTGGCTCAACATATTCTCTCTCCCTTCCCCAATTCCCCCCCCCATACACACACACACACACACACACACACACACACACACACATATACATATATATATATATAATATATATATATATATATATATATATATATATATATACTGATAGGATGTACTCCAGTAGGGTTATTCATTACTTCTCAAAAAAAAAAAAAAAAACAGCCACAAATATCAGTACCAGTGACTTTAAAAAGAATCTGTTTGGAGAAAGAAGGGCCATCTTTCTCAATCATATCTTATGTGTTGTCTAGTGGTTGCAACAGGGGGCCCAGGAGCCAGTGTGTCTGCCAGAAGTCCAGGCTGGAAAATCAGCATAATCCTATTCTTCAGAGCAAATGAAAGAGGCTTTGTATACATTCAAAACATAATAAGTATTATGGATAGGCTGAAGGAGCTGGGGGCGGGGAGCCTGGAGGACAGAAGATGTATGCGGGACCTGAGAGTTGTCTTCAAGTGCAGGGAGAATCTGTCACCAAGAAGAGGGATTGAACTTGTCCCATTTGGCTCCAGGGGAGGACTAATGGAGCAATGGAGAAAAGTTGCTGAGAGAGACAAGATTTCAGCTCAGTACAAGATTAAAAAGAAAGAAAGAAAAGAAAAGGACTAGAGAGATTTATCCACTTTAGCTTTTGTTGCTTCATTTGATTCAATGTTAAGAAAAGGAATAATAGAGGTAATAGAAGTAGTGTGGTGGATAGAGAGCATGAGATCAAGTCCCATCTCTGTCTGACACATACACGGTGTGTGTGACCCTGGGGTACCTCCCGCCCCCTCCAGAATTCTAGGCAACTCTCTGTGTGACAGAGAAGTTGCCAACCTGCATGAGAAGAGAGAATTTCCTCCTCTGGGAGTTCTCTTTATCGGTGAAATCACCAGCTCAAACCTTCTTTCTAATAATAGCCAACATTCATATATGACAAGGGCTTTTCTGGTGTCGTGGACCTCTTGGCAAGTACTCTGCTGAAGCTTGTGGGTAGCTTTTCCAAATTATATTTTTAGATGCATAAAATAATTAATAATAAAGTGCAAAGGAAACCAAGTATTCTGAAGTAAAGATGGATTTTTTTTCCATGTTTATCTGTAGACTTCAGATTAAAAACCCCTGGATTAGAACATCTCAAACTTGGGCTTCTGACTCTAGAAATTTGCTCCTAAATCGAGCTTCTCTTCCTAGTAAACAGCCCTTTCACCCTCGAAGATTATCATTCCAGTAGAGAAATTCAGGGATGGGAGATGACTTGTCCATTAATGGATTCTCACTCCAGGATGCTCCCCAGAACTCCCCATTGGCACCTTGCTGTGTCTGGGTGTTTTAAATGAGTGCCATTCTGTATTGATGGAGGAAATCCCTCCCCAGAAGAATGCTACATCATCCTTAGGCTATTAAAGGATTATTTTAGATTTATTATGCAAGACAAAAAAATAGACACTTGCAACTGACTGGTTCTACTTATCAGGCTATGGAACCATTTTCCTTTTCTGGATCTCCATTCAAATTGTCTTCCATCACTTTGGGGCCACTGGCTAAAACAGATGCTCAGATTTTGTGCTACCTCAAACAGTGGCCCCCTAAGTGACCTCCACCTGTCCCGAATTTCCTCGGACAATCCAGAAAACTTGAATTCCCAAAGTCATCCTTGGACATCAGAAGAGAGAGCCCAGATTCCACATCACTGAATAAAACTGAGTCGAGCGTTCCCTTGAGCAGGGCCTGTGAATCTCCAGTGGGTTTTGATCATTGTTCTTGGAGCAAGCCCTGTAAAGACATTTTATATATTTATCTTTAAAAACCTCACACTACAGGGAGATAAATCAACTGTAAAAAAAATCATTCTGAAGACCAACTTGGCAAGAAAAGTCTCAGAAAGAAACTCAACTTGCTTTATTTTCCATTCTCTCATTGTAAAACAAACGGGTTTATCCTTTTAGGATGTTCTTCTAAGGTCAACAAGCTCACTGGGATTTAAACCATGGCACTCAGCCGACATAAGTCCAAAACATGATCTAATGATGTTTGGTATTTTAAAAGAACAAAAGGGGGTGTGAGTGGGGAGAGAAAGAATTGACCTAGATAAGATGTTTTCAAAGTTGACCTCAATACAAAGACGGTTCGCCTTTTCCCAAAAGTCTCTTTGGAGGCTCAGTAGATGTTCAACATTGTTCAAGGTTTCCTTTGTGTTGATGAGAAATGGGTGAGACAGGTCTGGTCAGACCAGAGACTCTTCTTCTTTTTAATCACTTTCTCAAAAATCAAATGAGATATTTATAAAACATTTAGCTCAGTGCCTGACACATAGTAGGTGTTTAATAAATAATTGCTCCTTCCTT